>NC_055961.1:34379998-34394998 GCF_018492685.1 Alosa sapidissima | reverse complement strand
CCCATGTGGCCGCACCCTTTGTAGTCAAAATGCCTCCGAGTTTTTTTGCCGTTAACTACGTGCACATGCAAACGTCAGTCACACACACACACACACACACACACACACACACACACACACACACACACACACACACACACACACACATACACACAAAGACACAAACAGTCAGTAAACAGCTGTACATCACTATTGTGGTTGCAACAAAAGAACAAGGGGACTCAGAAATATGCAGACCATATGGATTTGAAGAAGCATTGAGATGCACATAATATACCAATACACACACAATCTCTCTCTCTCACACACACACACACACACACACACACACACACACACACACACAGCCTGAAAAACATATTCCCTTCACTTTCACCAATACATAAAGAGCTAAAGTCTTAGTAAGCCTCATCCCTCTCGTACCACACTTGATTCCCATCTCTCCACACTGGTCTTAGAGAAGACAGGCAGGCCACTTACAGCCTCACAACCTGCAGGTGCTAAAGCCTACTCTGTCAGCAGGCCCCGGAGCGGGCGGAAGCCTCGGGGTCGCGACCTTTCACCTCTCTCTTCATGTGGTGACTCCTGGCTCACCATGACACTTGCTGTAAATACGATTACATAGGTGGTCTTCACACCCTCCCATTTAGAAGGTCTATAGACACACACACATACACACTCGAACACATACACTCACACACCATATGCTAGTAACCTGACAAAGGCCTTCCTTGACAAACATGTGGCGGAAGTGACCTTTGACACCTGGGGGTCCAGTGGCTCAACAATTTTTCAAAGCATTTTTGAGGATTCCAGAAAAAAGAGGCTGTCATAATGAAGTCTGGTGCCATTTACAGACACTGTAAAAATGCAGCTTTTGAACATTGTCCAGCGGGCCATGGCCATGTCAGCCCCAAGCTGTGAGGGACTGACCTATCTGGCGACCGAACGCATTGCTGAAAGGTGACAGAGGCCCAACTTTTTTTTTTTTGTCTTTTTTATCTGCTAGCGATTTTTCCCTCTTTCTCCAGACTTCTTTGTTCCATATTTATGAGTTTGCGAAGTTAAAGCAGAGGTGAAGGAACTGTTTTCTCACGGACATCTGCCAAGTGTTCCGGCTGCACATCAGATATCTGCAAGCACTCTCCCAGCCCTCTCCTGGACGTCAGAGGTGTCTGTCCTTGCACATCTGCACAAGGCCGCAGCACAGGCTCCTTCTGTTACAGAAAACAGCCAAACTTCCCGAGGAGAACAAAAAATCCCCCGAAATGTTTTCCTATAGATAATCATCATCTTCCATTTCAGATGGAGCGTCAGGCCAAGCCACATCGTGTCCACTAGGAAACAACAATAGGCCTGAACTGAATAAAAATGATTACTTCACTTCAACAGAGTCTTTGAGAATTATTTTAGTTGGTCATAGCACTGAAATTTATGTGGGAAGCAATTACTCATGAAAATATGGTTCATTTTACATATCTTTTAGAGGTTGTGTTTATTTTTGGTTTAAAAGTTGGGGCTATGTAAGTTAAACTCCATACATGAACGAACATTGTGCCTGCTATGAATCATAATATAGTCTTACTGAACTCGGCTTTTACAAAAATAGCACTTATGTGAGGTAATAATAGGCTCTCTGTTCTACATGGAGTGAGATACGTTACAAGCGACCTATCCACATAAACCACACAGAAACAGCAGCATGGCAGACGCCTGCTTCTCAGCGCTATCTAGACCACCAGAGCCGGCATCCGGTAGTGACCTGGTCATCCACATACGCAGCAGATGTCTATCCCATTACTATACCACCTCAATTTCCTATTGGGTATAGGGGACTGTAACACTATCAGTCCAGGCTGTGCGTATGATCTTCTGTTTGCCTGTGTTCTCTGGGTATTTTTGTAGATTGCCGGGGATTAGGCACCTGTGATGGTAATTAGTGTGTGTATGTGTATGTGTGTGTGTGTGTGTGTGTGTGTGTGTGTGTGTGTGTGTGTGTGTGTGTGTGTGTGTGTGTGTGTGTGATGGGGGGCCAGGGGGCGCCGGAGATGGAGCAGCCCAGGCACCTGGTGAAAGGATGACTTGTGTGTGTGTGTGTGCGCCGCTAAGCCCCCGCTACATTCTGAGTGCACTCCGTCACTCTCGCTCTCACTGTCGGATGAACTCATCCATCCACGCCACCAGAGACGCAGACACCCGCGCCGCGCCGCGCGGGACAGGGGATCAAGTGAAGAGGATAGCAGAGAAGATGCGCTGTGAGAATATGATGCACTGAGAGAGGGAGGGCAATGTGAACACGGCCAAATGGGGCAGAACGAGGACTTGCTTTTACTCCTGTGGTCTAAGTAGGGAAGTGGATTCAGTGTACAGGCCGACTGAAGTCCCCCACTCCAGCAGGGGGCAGGAGTCAAGAGAGCGGCCCTCACATGTAGAGTAGAGGATGCTGCTGTCCAGTGTTGTGTTGTGTTGTGTTGTCTTGTGCTGTGCTCTGTAGTATTGTGTTAAATTAGTGCCGTGTTGTGCTGGGCTGTTCTATCCTGTATGGTGTTGTGTTTGTAGTGTGGTGGTGTTATGCTGTGCTGTGCTGTGTGGTGTAGTGATGTTTGATGCTGTGCTGTGTGGTGTAGTGGTGTTGTGTTAGTGCTGTGCTGTGTGGTGTGGTGTAGTGATGTTTGGTGCTGTGCTGTGTGGTGTAGTGGTGTAGTGCTGTGCTGTGTGGTGTAGTGATGTTTAGTGCTGTGAGGCCAGCAGCTGGTCTAGCAGGGGAGCAGCACAGAGCAGAGGAAAGCAGGTCATCGATTCGCCACACTCTCCAGGAGACGAAATGCTGCGGGGCACAGAGGCAGCCTGTTGTCTCACGGTACACACACACACACACACACACACACACACACACACACACACACACACATCAGCTGTCCACACACTGCTATGCAGACAGAGATTTATGAAAACCCAGGGAAGGGACGCGGAAAAAATAAATACTAATAATTCCAAGACGTTCACACAATAAATATGTTTACAAGTTCCTTGACTTATTTCCTCTGGCTAAAAGGGGAAAAAAATAAATGGTGAGTTTTACTTTCTGTTTGTAAAGAGACAAGTCCCAGATGCCGTGACTGCTAACAATACGGCCCACTCATTACCATCGCTGCAGTGTTTGTTTCCGACGATGTCCGCTGGTATTGATCGACTTTATTGCTGGCGTCAATCAATGAGACATAGTCCAGCTCAATGAAGAATTTCTATTCAGAGTATGACTAACTGCTATATGGATATTTCTGACCTCATGCAGTGTTCAATCAAGTACACACGAATGTGGAGAGTAACAAGTGTTTTCCTCCTTGTTCTTATTTGAATTAAAACTGTCTCTTTGATGTGAATGGTTCTTTATGAAAGTAATATAATAATCTCTATTAAGCATAGCTAATTGCCAAATATTATGGGTCCACAGAGAAAGGTCTGGTGATACGTTTTACACTCCAGATGAAAAATGCAATGGACATACTTGTGCAGATGTGGATAGGAATTTGGCTATTTTCTCTCCTCAACTTTCCTGATTTATGAGACTTTCCTAATTACAAAAAAAAAAAAATGCAATTTGATTAACGATGATTTATGGTCATGTGCGCTCTAGTGTCCCACTGCAAGAGCTGACACCAGCAGTGCGAGGCAATTACAGTCCTCTGTGAGAAAGTCCCAGTGAGGAGAAACAGAGCACACAGATGTCCACTAACACTCACTTACTTCAGCACAAACCAGTAAAAGACAATGGCCAACACATAAGGAAACATGACAATAAACTGGAAATTCTCTAAATTGTAAGAGTGCTATATTGTAAAAGTACTCTCTCACAAAATGGAAGTGGTGGTGTGTTTACTCTCTCTTAGAACTACAGCGCTTTTTATTTGACTATAACTACCAAGAACACATCGATGCTGTACAGATGCAGAGAGATTTCTCTGGGTCACAACAACACTATAATCCACACTCGATTATCTTATAGCTTGAGGTCCAAGCCATCACGGAGATGCTGGGCTGTCCGATCCTGGCTGGCTGACCGTTAACATGGCAGGTGTTTCCCCTTGCAGGCTGTTGGCCCCTCCTGTGAGGTGCTCTGTGAGAAATGGTCATGACATCATGACCCTACTGATCATTTTTAGACACGTATGGTCCTGTCAAATGACCAGATTGTCATTTCATACTACAGAATTGTGAGTACTAAAATGCTTTACATAAAGCTTGTTATATAGGCATTGGCCATATGCTGAACTGAGACACACAAACCCCCAAAAAACACACACACACACACAGACACACACACACCACTCTGGGCTGAGTGCTGTTATATGCATAGACATGGTCCATCATTAGGAAACTGCCACAGGCCAGAACTCGATTGAGCTCAATTGTCTCAGCCGAGGAGCTCCAATGTATTAAATCTGCGCTCAATTTAGGATCAATTGCTCGCTATATTCACGTCAATTAGCATGAGATTCCAGTGAGGCTCTCCTTTTTTCCCTCTCTTAAAGTGGCGTGACTCCGAAGTGTTGACTCAGGATGGAAATCATTCATGCCTTGCAGTCGGAGCAGCATTCCTGGTAAACATTCCTCCCTCATCCGTTCGCATAGAGTGCAATGCACATATGTAGGCCTACGGGTCAGTTTCTCATGTCCATAATGGGACAGCCATGGCGTACACACGGCAGATGATGTTCCATTACTGGACACATATTAACCCTTAAAGGAGTACCGTCACACCGGTGTGACGGGAATGTTGGGAAATTAACATTCTAAAGAATATCTGGGTTCATTGAATTCAACATAGAATTTTAGAACCTTCAATTGTTGCGGAACTTAGAATGTTCAAAAACCTACACCTTTAAGGGTTAAAAGTCTATATGCTGTTGGTGTTTGTCCGCCTTAATGGCTCGTTAAGATTTTGACTCCATTCGGCTGTTTTCTCCCTCGGTCATCCATCAGCGAGAGAGAGTGAAACTTGTGCTCTTTCAAAGAAGAAAGCGCAGCATGAAGTGATTAAAACAGAACGTACTCCATTTAAGGAGTAAAAAAGAGAGGAATACAGAGAGGGGAGGAGGGAAAACAAAGAGAGAGAGAGAGAGAAAGAGAGAGAGAGAGAGAGAGAAACACAACACAACGAGATATGAGAGACCGATGGGGTGCAGAAACCAAAGGATACCTCTCACAACAAACACGACATGAAAACGTAACACCGAGCCACGGAGTGGAGCTAATCGCTAGAGCAACTTCATAGTTCAGTCCAAGGCTGAGGCACACTGAAGGATGTTTACAAAGGAAGCCCTGATAGGCTTTTCCTTAAAAGTCTGCTTTTGAGAAGGGAAGGGGGGGGGGGGGGGGGGGGGGGGGGGGTGCGATAAAGTCTCCCAGAATAGAAGTCTATTTGCATTACCATTTCATGCCATGCTAATAAGACGGCTTAGTCCTCCAGTGGCACCACAGCGCCCGGTTGTAGCCGGCGAGTCTGAGTTCATCGAGTCCACTGATTACACCCACTGCCGAAGCAGATCGTTTTCCCCTTCACGAGCAGGCCTATGGCAAACCACTTGTTATTACCCTAGTCGCAGTGCTTAACATGAATTCTGAATTATTCATCCCAAGGTTTCCTCTATCCCTCGCATCCCAAGTGGAGACGCTAATAGAATAATTTACCACCTTTTGAGCAAGAGGAGCCCGTCCGCTTGTGCGTGAAGGACAGACACTCAAAGGCCATACGAACTGATTCATAAGAACCGCCGCTGATGCTACGAGACCGGGACGAACAAACATCGGCGCGGAGCGATTCTAAAACAGATAATTAGCGGTAGGTCATTTCGCAATGGTTGCCAAAAATAAAGCATGCAGGAGCTACGTGACAGTTTGACCTGCATGCTCACTGGAAATACATCGTTGAAATTGGTCTTTCTTTTTTAGTCCAGAGGGGGAATAAGAGCTAGTTAAACACCCCTCCCCCCTCCCTAGTAGAAGTGAGAGGGTCATTGAGAGTTAAGAGGATAGCTGACTACAATAACAGATGACTTTGAGCGGCTCGGGACTATATTAAGATAAGAGGCGGCCATTTGAATGTGACTTTATCTGGTGCAAAGCCCTGGATGCAGAACCTCTTATCCATAACCCACACACTCCCCACACACTGACCCCACTGTCCCCTTGCACAGCTCCATTTCAAAGGTAATATCGGGGGTACGGGGGCCAAGTGAGTGGCAGAGGTCCTGATTGAAGATGAAATCATGCCTATTTTCACAAACTCTGTTAATATTTATAGCCAGTTTAATCCTCTCCAACTCCTGGGCCTCTGTCTGTCTGCTGACCTCCCCCAGCAGGAGAAGGCCAGATAAGGCCCTGAGACAGGAGGGACAGCGAGATGAGAGGAGCGGAGCGCTGGGTGGCCGACTGGGCTCTGAAGTTTGAGGGGACTTATTGCAAGCTAACTGGCCATATAATGAGGTAGGTCAGGTCAGAAAGCGGAGCTGGACAGCCAAGCTTCAGACATCTGACGTCTGAACCGGAGGTTTTTTTTTTTTTAGTCTTGGATCTCCTTCACGTGCGAAAACAAAGTGAAAACAAAGCCCATGCCAGGTCGCTGAATGACCATGGCTGCACCGGACCACAGGGTTCCGGCGTGCTCGCCGGCGCTGAGCGTGGAGCCTGTGGCTGGGAAGCTGTGTGCACAGAGGGGCAGATCGTCCCAATGTCGGGGCTCAGTAAATCCCATCCAACTCTCTCTGGCTCATCTGTACCATATGCCATTATGCTCTCCTCTCTCTTTTCAATCACTTGTTTTCCCACTCCATTGTTTTTCATGTACTTTCAGTAAGTTTTAGCCTAGAAATCTAGACGCCCCCTAGCGGCAGCAAATGTAATTTGCAGCCAGGATAGTCTAGCAACTCTCCGTTGGCTTGCGAGCTATAAAAAAAAACTTCTATGAGGCCAATCACATCGTGTATAGAGTCGGCGACGGTTCCGCATGAATTTCCTGCTACTTGAAAACAAAGAAGATGAATGCTGCTGCTGGCGAACAGCGGTCTTTGAATTGCGACTCGCGTTAAGCATTTTTTAAATTGACAAAAGTTTGCTCAACTAGCCAACTAGCTCCGCTGGTGGGAAAATGCATGGGACTTATGAGTTGTAGCGCTGTCCTATTGCGTGCAGAGGAAATTTGAAAGACAACCGTTCATCCCGCCTCATTGGATTGAGCAGTGCCAATGGTAAGTTCCCAGACCCTACATCTTGATGTGGGTCTGGCTCGTCAGGCTAAGTAAGTTTAGGAGGAGTGAAAAAGTACAGATTTTGTAGCTAATACAGGGAGGGAGAAAAGGGTCTAGAGAGGAACGGAGGAAGAGAGAGATGGAGAGAGAGAGACAGATTCCAGAAATTCTTTCAAAGTGTTTCCCTTCATTTATGAGCGGAGATTCATTATCCAGAGAGCGGCGGTTCCTGCCAGTCATACTGCCATTGTAATTTCACTCCAGCCTTGGCAAAAACAGTAATTAAGGAGGCCCGTGTCGGACTAGGGACAGTCCTCCTCCTCTCTGTGTCTGTGAGCTGCTGGAGTCAGATGAGCACAGACTGTGTCTGTGAGCTGCTGCAGTCAGATGAGCACAGACAGCCTCTGATCACTGCTGCCTCCACTGAGACTGGATCTCAACAACTGGAAACCGCTCCGGATCATTCCGGCTCAACTCTTTGTGAAAAAAAATGCACCTCAAAGAGGACTTCAAGGCAATGGTACGCTGTACAGAAACTTCTCTCTCTCTCTCTCTCTCTCTCTCTCTCTCTCTCTCTCTCTCTGTGTGTGTGTGTGTATTTATGCATGAACACACAAACTATCCATTTTCATGACTTTTCCAATAAACTCTTTAAGTACAATGTGGAGTTGTTTTGCTGTTTGATGTGCTCTTTTTAAGACATGCCTCAGAATTATTCTTTTTGTCTTTTTAGAACTTGTCAGGCATGCCATTCTGCATTTAACTGAACAGTTATAGCTTCCAATTAGCATTTTACGTTCGATGAAAAGTTTGGGGCAGCCTTACTTTGTACTGCTTATGTGGGATGTTTATGGCCATTGTTTCTGGACATTCCCTACTAATAGTGACTCGCTGGCAGTAATTTGTAGACTTTCTTCCGGAAGGTTCTTCTTGAGGCTTCCAGAAGTTTCCCCTCTGACTTACCAGTCACTTTCTTTAAATGGGTTTAAGTGAGTAGAATGAACAGGAATGGGTAGGAGAGTGCAGGTTATGACATATAGCACTTGGACCTGATCAGAATCATTCAACAAGACACCATCCCCACAACACACACACACACACACATACACACACAAGCAAAATACATTCCAACAAATGGCCCTTGCTGCACTATGCACTCCGAGGTCTGCACATACAATTGGGTATTGCAAGCGCTGAGAGGGGGCCTGGGGACCAATCAAGTTAAACGCCGCTTGATTAGCATCCCCATCGGACCCCATAATGACCCGCTGGCGGGACAGGAGAGGAGTGTTTGTGTGTGTGTGTGTGTGTGTGTGTGTGTGTGGTGGTGGTGATGGGGGGGGGGGGGTTATGGGGGGCTCAGCGTCCTCTTTTCTCCCAAACAGAATAGGTTCTGCTAATCAGACCTGCCCAGGGCTTGGGCAGGAAGAACTGTCCTTGACATGGCTTCTTGATGTATGCTTAAAAAAAATAGCACTTCTTTAAGTATTGTTTGATGTGATTTCATGTGCCCTGATCTTACCTTTTTTCCATCCACTGTTTCTTATTTTGTGGTGTAACGACTGCGATATATTGGCATCCTATTTTTAATGAGGTTCCCATTCCTTTCCAAGAGCTTTTTCTGCTTTTGTACTTGTCTGCGGTGTCGATCATTACATATTGATTTCTCATGTGAAAGTCTTAATATTCTAGAAGAAGCAGATCAATGCATTCAATTAAGGCCATTCATCACCCAGACAGTGATTGAGACCAGCCAATCACCAGAAATATGCTGTAGAGGCAGGGACAGAACAGAGAGAGAGAGAGAGAGAGAGAGCGAGAGAGAGAGAGAGGAGAGAGAGAGAGAGAATAGCAAATCAGCACAGGATACGTTTATGATGCCTCTGGCTAACTACTAGACTATAAGACTATCTTTTGAAACGCTTTATTTTATATGGTGAGCTTGAATACGGTCACTAAACACAACACTGTGAGAACAATTCCAATGTCCAATTCCAACCTTTAAACATTTGCTTTGTCCAACTGCTTTGGACTTGGGCCTATTCCCACATGCTGTTCAAGCACCATAAAGTGAGGATTTTAGAATAAACTCATCCATTCATTCTTTCATTCATTCATATTGTAGACATTTTATCTAAAGCACATGGTTGCTGGCACTTGGCCTTACCAGTTGAACTAGAGTACAGACACACACACACACACACACACACACACACACACACACACACACACACACACACAATTACACACAAAACCACATTCACTCCCATAGCGAAGGCTAATCATAGTACATGCCCTTATTGTATTATTCTAAGAGTTATTATCAAAATCATCTGAAGGGAAACATGTTAATCAAA
The DNA here is from genome assembly GCF_018492685.1 of Alosa sapidissima. Lineage (NCBI taxonomy): Eukaryota > Metazoa > Chordata > Actinopteri > Clupeiformes > Clupeidae > Alosa > Alosa sapidissima. Next base: position 34,385,394 of record NC_055961.1, on the reverse strand, counting down.
ACACTGCTAATTATCGGACTCATTTTTACTGAGGCATTTGTGTACTGTAACGAAATTGTACTTTTCTAAAAAACCTGGCAACCCTCGCCGCGTTCTCACTCATGCTGACACTCTAGGAATGATGAATTCCGACCTCCATACACAGTATACAGTGTGGCCTGAAATATGTTGCCCCTATATAAACATTTATGTTGGACTAGAGATGCAATGCATCAATGCAGATAGCATCCTTTTAACGTCTCACACGGTTTGTAAAATACTCCGTTACCCGTTAAGAGTGCTTTTTTGTGCAGGCACAAAAGAGAGTGATGCAGACTCAGCTCTGTTTGGGGGGACTTTTGTCAACATAATGGCACTTAAAAAACACTGTTAGGCAAGCATATTATTTAATATGTCAGCCTACAGAATGCTCTAAAGGTTTACTGTCATCATAAGAAAGTGAATCAAGACGTAAAAATGTTGATGTTCTAGGAAGTGGATTAGCATGAAGGATGGCTATGGCGATGGTTTATCTTTGAGTGTTAGTTATCAGGGACAAATGGAGAGTGCTCATGTGTTTGCCACATAGTTAATGTTTCCGTTTGCACTGCAGAGGAAGTAAACACATGACTATAAAAAGGCAGTGCTTTAATTACCCATCATGCCTCTAGGGCACAGACGCAGACACAGAACCGCAGCGCTGTTACATCACAGGGGCCTGTGCTTCCCAGCAGCGCGACAGCGAAACCGTCTGACAAAGCGAAACATTTCAGATGAGTTCAGGTGGATCACAACATCCTGTATTTTGCATGTGCATTGTCGTTTGCTCGTGTCAGTTTTGTTTTGAACTGATTTTGTGCCTGTGAGTTCTGGAACATTCCTAGAATGCAAGAGTAGAGCCGTGGCCACACACCCATATGACTCCTATTAACTCTGAAACAGGAGGAGAGAATCATGTGTAACCTGCTGTAGGCATTGGGCATGCCCCCACTGTGTCTGCTGTCTTAACACTGGGGAGGGGGGTTACACAGATGAACAAACATACCTTCAACACACACACACACACACACATACACACACACACACACACCCACACACACACACACACACACACACACACACACACAAAACAAAACAGCACATGCACATTTCGAGGTCTGAGCATGTGAAAGGGGCCTGGAGTCAGAAGCCAGTCAGACATCCATCTGCCCTCTCCCCTCACCGCAGTGACCCCAGGTGGCCCCAAATGACCCCGGTGATGCTGTCCTCTCCTGAGGCTTGACTTAGGGCTCAGACAAACGTGACTGGACCAGGGGCCCAACACCCACCTGTTAAATACTGTAAACTTCACACACACACACACACAAACACATGGCCATCCGACTACATTGCTAACCTCAGTGCAATTTATCCTGCACAGCCCTGCCTAAAATCTAGTCTAAATGATGATCTGCAGGAAAAGATTGGCTATATTTTGAGCAATCTTCCTCTAGTGAAAAGAAATGACTTGCTGCTACTGGCTTTCGCTGCTTAATTGGTCCCCTGGAAACTTCCAGTTTTTTGGGCGGATCTCACTCGCCGAGTTGAAGTCTGGGATGAGCGAGAGAACTTCGGGGTAAGAGCTCTTGTTAGAACCGAACACTGTGCTCACTCTCATGCATAATTTCGCATACGCTGCCACTCAAAAACCCCACGCTGCATAGCCCCTTTCTGTGTGAAAAAAATGTAGAGGGGGCCAAGCCCAAAGGATCCCAGGGCTGACGTGGATTATGTAAGGTCAAACTGACAAATGGTCAGTCAGAGAAAGTCAGAGACGTTGGGTTAGTCTTATTCATTAGGGGGGATTAGGGAGACTGGATGACAGACACTCAGGAACCCAAAGGCATTTCTAGAGGTGGGGGCTGTGGGGGGTGGGGTGGACGGGACATTGGAGCAGCTTTGGTGTTTGGGAGGAAAAAAGAGCCTCCAGTCCTCCAGGAAGCACAAATCTAGTGCATGAGATATTCCCACTGTAATTAGTGAAATCTGTGACTGCTACACGAGAGAGAGAGAGAGAGAGAGAGAAAACACTAAACTCAGACAGAGTTTCACATTTTGTCTGAAAAGTATTGAGAAATGCTTGCTTCTCAATTCATAACCAGACACCATTCCACACAGCACTGAGCCTGGTTGTATTTGAGCAGATCACTGAAAGAAGCTATAGGAAACAGGGCAAACATAGGAGTCTCTACTCTTTAAGGGTGTTACAGTACACCAACCAAGAGTTCTGTGTGAGGGGCCATCAGAAGCACTGCCGTAGCCCTACACTACCAGGAGATATGAAAAAATGTCCCCCTATCTCTCAGCATAATGACTCTTGGGGCTTCATCAGTATTGAGGCCATAGAACTGAGCTATGGTGGCCGATGAACCTCTTTATGAGACTTTAAATGTGGTGAAGACCTCCATTGAATTCCCATCACATCATAGAACCTCCCTGGGTAAATGAACGACTGTCTAATTGAATGGCTTCTCACTTCATGTGGGGACTAGGTGGGAAGCACTGGTCACTGGTCACTCACCACCTCACAACTGGTTCATCAGTGCTCAACAAAGCATAGCAAAAGGCTGGTTGGAGGAGAGTACAGAGAGAGGGGTGTAGAGTGAGGCCCCCCAAGTCTGCTGACAGCAAAGATAATACTACGAACACACACACACACACACACACACACACACACACACATTTTTTCAGGTTCCTTTTCATCCCACATCTCCAGGCAGCTGACCATTTCAATGATGACAGGTCTGTTCGGGTCAGGTCTGGTCAGAGGCCTCCTCCGCATCCCTCCCCACCACGTCCACCCAGCTCAACCCACCTTTGCCTCCACACAACCCTGGGAGGACCGCAGACCAGCCTGGCCTCTGCTATCAGGTGTCCGTGACGACTCGCATTAGCGCAAGCACAAACAGTTAAATATCAGTGGGTAATGGAGGGCCTCCGACATCAAAGGGGCATCAGATAGAGAGAAAGAGAGAGAGAGAGAGAGAGAGAGAGAGAAAGAGAGGGAGGAGGAGCAGAGAGGGGGAGAGGACAGAGGACCAAAATGAAGGTATGGACTGCCAGCTCAGCAGCAGTAATCCTACATCCACTTAAGAGACAGCACAGGGAATATATATTTTAACTAGGGTGAAGGAGAGGTCAAAGTGCTTAAGGTGAGCCTTATAGACATGTTTACTATCTGAACATATGGACAACTCTCAGTATTGAGACAGTGAGAGGGAGAGGGAGAAAGAGAGAGAGAGAGAAAGGCTATTTCACTTAAAATGGGTGAAAATGCTTGTTTGTGACTTGCCCAATCTGTCAAATGGCATTTGTGTTGAATTAGGCACATGTAAGCACGGACACAGATCACAGACCATGGCACAGGCTGCCTGTGTGGGCAACGAATCATAATAACTGTCTGTAAATGAATCGCTGCAAACAGCACAAGGTGGCTGGGTAAAGGTTAAAATGGGCCACCATTCAACAAATGGGAGTAATTAAATTGCACTGTTTTTCTCCCTCCCCAAGAGTGACATGTAATTAAACTAACTAACTACATTTCCTTTTCATTGCCCTGCAGTTGAACTTCTTTTATGGAAACAGCATATTAGTATTGTTTGCCTATTCTGAGAAGCAGTCCGTATTGACTTTTCCTTCGAAGGAAATCAGATCAATAGCATACGACATGGCACATTTTCAACAATGAAGACAGGGTTAAATTCGCAGAAGTCCAGAGGTCGTGACCTTTCTCTGTCTCTGTTCACTGCATGCACTGAGGGATGAGAGGGGAAAGACAGCTGTGAATGGCAAAGGACGCAGACTGCATATTAAATGACGGACTGTACACGCACATGGGCGCATCACTCAGGCTCTTTCACTTCCATGTCAGAGGTCACATTCTAACCTCAGCAGGTTCAGTGAGAGGGATGTGCAGCGCAGGGTGTTTGTGACAGAGGAAGAAATCATCATTTATCAGCATCAGGGCGTCTGGAGAAGACTTACGATGAGGGTTTGGGGAATTGCAGTGGTCGGGAGAGGAGAATTCCAGGTGCGGCATGTTTGGAGAACATTCCATGAAGCACATGTCTCTTTGTCCATAGCACAGTTCAGCTACTCTCTCTCTCTCTCTCTCTCTCTCTCTCTTTCTCTCTCTCTCTATCCTCTTTCTCCTCTCTGTCATCCTCTACCTCTGTCTCTTTCTCTTTCCTCTTTCCCCTTTGTCACTCTCTCTCTGTCTTCCTCTCTCCTCTCTCTCTCCTCTATCAGTAATCAGATGGAGACATTCAGTTCAGTACATTCAGCTCCTAGCAATAGATTACAATTAGCACTTTCATCTATCATGGTAATATAGAGATCTCAAGCGCACATTCAAATCCTTTGACCAACTGTTGGCTTAATGTTGGCTTCCAACAGAAAGCTCGAGGGAAAGCTTTGCATATATGCATACATATTCCTGCTTTCATATCATCAGCATGAAAGGGCCTCTTATAATAATCGTGCAGGGGTGGCAAATAGCTTATCTACGCTCAATTACATTTCTGAAGACGCACATGTAGTCACGATTTGCCAGGAGGAGAGGAAAAAGCACAGAGATTTGCAAAGCACCTGTTACATCAAACAGATTTCTAACCCCTGAACAAAAAAACACGAGGAGCAGGTCAGAAGAGGACTGGCTCTGGTGGGGTCATTGAACCTCCCCGACTAGAAGAGGTTTAGCAGGGACACATGTCCTAAAATAAACTTATCGGTGTGCGTCTTGTGCCTGGACGCTTCCGCGTTTGCTTCAATTGCTGGACCCCCTTGCTGCCAGAGAAGTGCAGTGCTCCCAGGGTGATTAGGGTTGACCATCAGAGACCGAGTGGGGAAGGGGGGGGGGAGTCCAAAGACATGATCACAGCACATCTGAGTGACTCTATAAGCTTCCCACTCCAGGCCATTGAGCAATTAAGTCACTTACTCGTGGAGAGGGCCCATAAATTTAGAGAGATATACTGTAAAGCACACCTGCATTGAGACACACAGGCATGCACACACACACACACACACACACACACACACACACACACACACACAAACACACACAGAGAAGCCCACAAACATACACACATAATATCCACAGATGTGCACAAACTCACATGTGAAGACTTATGCAGACACACACACATCCTTACTCACAAACAGACACGAGGCACGTTCAGAAAGCTCAACTGCACCCAGGGCTCTCCCACTCTTTCTACTCTCCCTTTTTGGCTACCTAATACCCGAGGAATGGCCAAGACAAACACGCTCGCCAAGCGCAAGATAGCACAGGGGTCAGGGGCCTCGCTCGTTCCAGCTGTAAAAGGGGAAAAGAGAGAGAGAGAGAGAGACAGAGAGAGACAGAGACAGAGAGAGAG
>NC_055961.1:34352498-34374998 GCF_018492685.1 Alosa sapidissima | reverse complement strand
GAGTCCATGCATGTAATTCCACTTCCTTCATTTTTCTAATAAAGGCCCAAACATTCCACTATTTTTACCATATTTGTACAGCACTTGGAGTTATGTCAGTCTGGAGGACAGAAACTCTTATTATGTAAACTCTTTGTTTAAAAAAAAGCTGCTTTCAAAAACAGGACATCTCATGATCCTATTTTGAAAACCCTTGAGTCACGGGCCCTCTGGTCCACTGGGTTACTCCTCAGCTGGAGAGAGTTAGGCCTTGGCTCGTGGAGAAGTCGTGAAACCCAAGCCTATCCCATCTTCCTGTTTTGGCTCGCCGGCCCACTGTCCTGGGCAGCGGGTACACCGGCTCCCCGCTATCAGTCTCCGGATCAGGAGAGCTGGCCGCTACAGTTATTCATCATTCTCTCAAAGCACAATAAACAAGACCTCAGTCCCAGTATCACATGACGGCAAAAAGAGAAGAAAAAAAAAGACTCTCAGATACTGCTTTTAAAAATGAATTTAGTTCCCAAAGCCACACCTTTTTCTACTTTCAGAGTTAAATTAAAAATATACCTCAGTTTTGGACTTGGACATCTGGAATATTAGCCATTAACCAATATCTGACCATGACCTACAAAAAATACGAAGGGACGCCCTACATCCACGTTTGTTCCACACGACGGCGTGCAGCCCACTAACATGCATGGGCTGATCGATCGCAATCATCCGTCTTGAAAAGAAACAGGATCAATGGGGGAAACACACACACACACACACACACACACACACATACACGCCATGAGTTAATCCATCTTGGTCACACAAAATCCTGGAGACCAGGCCAAATGTCCAGTGGGAATAAAGCGCTGCTGATTGTTCGCCGTCACCTTGTGGCTGTCCGCTCCAGTGCCTACCACGCTGCAGGGGCGCCATTGTTCCCATCGTGAGGCTTGCTCCACATGTGTTTTTCAAAACGCCGCTTATCGGCCAAACACACTGTAAACGGGCTCAGATAGCGGGTGAGAGAACCCCTCAGGAATTCAGAGGCTATTAAACAACAATATCCTCTTTCCCTGAGCACGATGCTCATATCTCCATGTCTTCCTCTCCACTAGGTTTTTTAATCCACTCTCTTCTGCTTCCCTTGGACCATATATGTTCATGTTAGACACGCATCCTAGGCTGTTGTACACACAAAAACACATGCTATCACTTGTAGACAAAGCCATGTATGGTCACACACACCTCTCAAAGAGCAGACAAATTATGCCATCTCTTTCACACACAATCCCTTTCTCTCAATCCCTTTTTTCACATGCGGTGTTATTCAAAAATACAGTACTATCACACACACACACACACACACACACACACACACACACACACACACACACACACACACACACACACACACACACACACACACAGGCACACTAGCTCTCTGGTGGCCTCTGATCTATGTATGGCAGTCTGGAGGAGAATATTTCCTCCAAGCGGTCGGTTGTGCTGGCAGACCCTCCTCCACACAAAGAGAGAGAGAGAGAGAGAGAGAGAGAGAGAGAGAGAGAGAGAGAGAGAGAGAGAGAGAGAGAGAGAGTGGCTTTAGTGGCGTGATGGATGGCTCCGCCGTCCACTGTAGCAGCCAAATGACCTTGCACTCAGTCACGTGCCAACAGGAATTACCATTACGGCCCGCTTGAGACACGGTGTGCGCAAGAACGCTCTCAACCATGCTGGTGTGCATTTGTTTGAGTGTGTGTGTGTGTGTGTGTGTGTGTGTGTGTGTGTGTGTGTGTGTGTGTGTGTGTGTGTGTGTTTGACTCTGCACACACGAGAAGATGAGGGTGTCTTTGTTTGTGTGCTTACTCAAAGGTTGATGTGTGCATTTGCATTTTGCATCTGTGTGTGACAGTGTTTTTCATAAGTGTGTGTGTGTGTGTATACAGTATGTGTGTGTCTGCATATGTGTTTGTCTTCCAAGTGTGGCAGATCGTCAGATGACTGCTAATCTTGAGCTTAGGGTCATGACGGGGAATTATTTAGTGCGGTCTTTAAGGTCCTGTCATCGCCAGAGACCATGGGGCACGCTGTTCTCATTAACACTGAGCCCCAACTATGTTCCATTGCTTAATCTGCAAAAAAGCTTTAAACTTTTATTCAAAAAGAGCAAGAGAGCTTCGCCTTAATGCACTAATAAAAGCGGTAAAATGGCAATTGGCCTGCTTGTTGCAATGCACGCAGGGCCAGTAAATTTGCTTTGAATCTACAGGAATAAACCGACAAACACTGAAGTGAAAAGAAATTTCATATTCCATGTAGCTGCATGACGGAGAACTTTTTAACACACACTAGTGTTATTACCCTCGAGTTATTATTCTAACGGCACTTGAGGACGTTTTGAAGTTGTGAAGTTGGCAGTCTTAATATGACTACAGTCCCGGATCGTTTGGAAAAATACATATAAGAATAGTGCATGTGAGCTCTTCTGCACCTATAACTCTCCGTGTGCTGTGACGACCGATGAGAGTGACTCAGCCCCACTTAGGCCCTTAAGAAGAGGAAGCAGAATCGTGGCCCAGGAAGCAGAATCGTAGTCCAGGAAGGGCGCCTATTGTTGCGTCCAAGGGAGCGGATGCAGAGGTCTCGCCGATACAGGCCTCATCTGGAACACGGAGCAACTGTCCTCCTCCTTAAGGCGTCTCCCAACATCTGAAGAGACGCTCCCTTACACTAGCACACACCTCTTGCTAGGATCTATTTTTAATAACCTGCAGTTCCATTATCTCATAACGCAATATGTTTCCTCCACTGGCTTTGCCCTTGGCTCGAGCTCACGACACGCATTCCACTAGTGCACACTTGAGTTGGTAAACCCAACACTCGGCTCTGTTGCTCATTTTTGCAAACATTTTTGTTGGCTTTTTCTGCAGTAATCAGTTTAACGATGCGGAAACAATGAGATCATAACTTAACAGCACAATATAATATGCACAACAAAGAGGTTTACCTGGACTGCGGAACGTTGAGGGAGTGTTGCATTTTGGAACTAGTTGTCATAAAAGACAGACAATGAAGCCCAAATTGCGCCAGAGGGACCTCAGAGAAATCATAACTCTGGATTATGGGGTCACGATAATCATTTACATGCAACTATGGCATCTCAATTACAGAGTTATGGCATAGGCTTCTCCCCCTACAGATTAGCCTACATAAAGCCTTGCTGTTTCCTTCACATACAAATGCACCAGGTCTGTCTCGTGACTTTCCACAGCGAACATGTCAGTGGGGAATTACATCGGATCAGTTTTCCTTCTCTAAATCCAAACCCAGACAATAATAAACTAGGATCTGGACTGAAAGGGGAGTCAGGAAGAAGCACTTCTGGACTTTGCCAACATCTTTTTTCTTAGAACTTTAATCTCTATAACATATTTCACAGTTATTTAACAACTGATTTATGTTGCCCTTCCCACCCACAGAAAATTAATCAATGAAAATCACAATTTTCTCAGAGATGCCTCCCATTGTACGCATAATCATAGTATTATGTGTGCCGGGCAGGATTTCTATTGTACCTCTACACAGGGTATATGTGCAGAATATCAGTTTGTTTTCCTTACTGTACTCTATGCAGGAGTTCTATAGTGCTGTTAGGACCTGCGGGGGCAACAGAACTGAAACTAAACAAGCTTATAAATGAGGCGTCGAAGGCACGAAGGCAGCGAGCGAAGCATGAATCTCATTTTACACCTCATCTCAAAAGATTCAATTAAGCCTCCCTAAGCCCTCAAAGGGGACCCTCATTTTATACATAAAGAGATTTGTGTCAGCCTTGTTTGGACGCCATGCAGCATTGTGTTCGCATGTTCCATGGCACCTTTTTAAAAATTCTATTTTACTTGTTTATTTATTTGGTCTAAGGTGCTTTGAGGCGGTTGTGGGCGGATTCCAGAACATAACAAGTGGTTGTCTCAGTTTGGTGACGGTACATTTTGTGGAGCTCCTTTGGGGGCGATCTGCTGCTGATTGGCACTTCTTTTACAGAGGGAGGCTTAGGCATGACAGACACAACAAAGAGTGTCAGTCAAAAGATGATGATTAACAGCAAATCCTCTAACCACATTGTACAAAAAAGACTCCTTATGTAATTTCATGTCAGGAAACTGCCAAGACACATTCCAACTGTGAACATCACAAATGCCCACTCTCACACTCCCAGCAGACTCATGGTTAGGCTTATGTATCACCAGAAAAGCTTTGTCTCCTTACGGTAAGTTACAAACATAAAAAGTTATGTTTATACACACTAATTAGCTTAAATCATTACTTAGATTGAATTATAACTCAACAGCAACAAGTCATTTTGTCTTTATTTACAATTGATCATGAGGTAGCAGTGGACTCCAATTATTTCAAGAGCTATTTCCATCAGCACAAATCTGTTACGTGCTGATCGAGTGTGACTCAGTTGCGAAGTGTTTCAAAACGCTGGAACCAAGGCTGTAATTGATACAACATGTAGCTGTACGACTGAGGGGAAATTCACATGCACTTGACGAGCCAAAAAAAAGACAAAGAATTTGACAATATATTTGCGCCCAAGGGCACACAACTGTTGCATTGTAGCATTTCTGCTTTAGGAGGACAACACTGAGAACATCCCAGGATGCATTGGGCAAAATGGAAACAGACATTCTTAGCAACAGTTCACGGACTTTTGTTTGTTTGCTATTTAAGATAACTCATCTAGACCTATCATCACTTCACATCTCGCAAGCTGCAGTCTTTTCCCCTCCAAAAATCAGCCTAATTGCTTCTAACAGTGTAATAAGATTGTTCCGCTCGCAAAAACAAGAGAAAAGGGAAAGCTGCAATTGTTTTGTTGCCTCGGTGTAGCCTATCTGCATCAGCTCATGAGGTCGCTTTCATACGGTGCACTTTTGATTCCCCACACAGGGGCTGCCCTCAGAGCACAGAAACGATCGGGCGGTGATAATTTCAACACTCTGTTTCGACATTGGGCCTGGCAGCAGCGAGGGCTGCTGTTTGAGACATCACGTAGGGAAGGCAGCCACTGCCACAGATTTGTGAGAGAGACAAAAAAAAAAAAAAACAGACAGACTGCCTTTGATTCTGAGGTAATTTCAGGTAATGGCTTCCAGATTAGGGCTTTTAGGTCAGAGGAATTTGGGGAGAGCACGGATGGCTAATGTGGCAACTCATGGTCAACTTCGGTTAGTCACCTTGACGTTTTCCTCTACCATGCCCATGTGTTTCAGTCTATTAGGTGTAATGAGTGATGTGTAAGTACTGTGTGGATGTGCATACGTGTGTCAATATGAATGCAGTTTGTTTGCTTTCGCAGTGTGTCTTTATGTGTATGTGTGTGTGTGAGTGTGTGTGTGTGTGTGTGTGCTTTTATGGTATGTGAGTAGGAGGATAAGAGACAAGCAATAAACAGAGAGAGAGAAGAAGAGAGAGAAAGAGAGGGAGAGGGGGAGAGAAAAAACAAGTGGCCGAGAGAGTGGAGAGTGCACCATCTGAAACTAAACAACTTAAAGCCATTTAAAAACGTCTGGGTCAGGGCCCTGGGAGGGGGACATCCACAGCTGTTTCAGAGCCTGGCTTCTCTCCTGTCCTCTTGGAATGTGCCTGGACCGTCCATCCTCCAATGAAACTGGGGCACTCACTTCCATGCCTGTTACCTGTGTTTTATTAAACTCCTTATGAAAACATACATCCAATAACCCAGCTGACAGACACAGAAAACACTACTAATCAAAGCTCCCCATCTTTTATCTTGATAAAATTGAATTTAGAAATATGGCGGAAAAAAACTCAGCTCCGCCATATATTTCTGCCAAGCATATCTGTGTTTACAATGGGTTTACCAAACTCCAAACAAGCCCATTAGAGAAAGCCTTGAGTGTGCACATAAGTTTACTCAATGGACAGAGACAATATTCAAGCTAAGCTGTTTACATGGCTGTGCGCTCTGGTTAAAATAATATTAGTTTGCGCTCCTAGAGTCTACATCAGAGTTGGCCTATTGAAAGCATACTGGGAGTCGTCATCAGAGAGTCTGTTTATTAAATGACTGCGTCATGGTAGCCTGCTGCTACTGAGATCCAGCGTCCACACAGGTCATGATGAAAGGTACAGACACCGGATCAGAGAGGTCAAATGGAGGGGGCACATTAAGGGATGGGGGTCAGCATCACAATTACATTTCTGTATAGGAAGAAAGCGGATGCCTTTCTTAAAAACGTGTCTCCTCTCTCTCTCTCTCTTTCTCTTTCTCTCCCTTTCTGTGACCTCTCACCTCTGGCAGGGGAATGGTGAATGTCACTTAATCAAATGCACCTGGAGACACTGGGAACAGAACGAGACGGGGAAAAAACAGAGGCTGCGTGTTTACTGTCACCCGCCACGACGAGTGATGTCCATTTCCGTCCACACATCCTCCATCTTTGCTCCGCTGCTCCCATGTCCCATGTCTGTCTGTCAGCTTCTACAGATGTTCTCCTGACAGACCCTCAGCCTCTGGTATCCCTGAATTAGAGTTACGATTTTGGACAACTGACGGCATCTCATTCTGGCTGAACCTAACATGTCTGGACGGACGTCGTTTTTTTGTGTGTGTGGTTTTTTTTTTGTTCTTCTTCTGAAAGTATTGAACCAGTCTCAACATCTCACAGAGACCATTCCTGCATTGGCAACGAAATTGGAGCCTGAAACTAGAGTTTTCACTGGACTGTAAGCTGGGAGAGCTTAAAAGGCCTGAGCTCTCCCTCCCCCCCACCCCCCCCCTCCCTCTCAAGCCCCTAAATCAATGGCCTCGTGAATGTTTTAGCACTGGCCTGACGAAGGCGATTAATTATTGAAGCGTTTGATTGAAACTGTACCCAGGGAGCCGGGATAGAGAACTGCGCTGGAGTTTCCATACGGACAGAGTCAGCAGGGTAAAAATGCCTCATCAGTCAGCCATGGCTGGGGGCAAACAATACACACACACACACACACAAACACACACACACACACACACACACACACACACACGCTGACACTGAAGATGTTTGCACGACCAGGGAGAATGTGAATCCTCGATGGACAGGACAGAGAGTTGTCATGTCAAAGCAATTCCAAAAACAGATTGTCACATGGTCGATCGAGAGTGGTAGCTGTTGTGGTAAGAAGACTTTTGTAAACGAAAGCAGTCTCCTCCAAATAATCACAGATAAACAAATTTAAACAAAAAACAACAAGGAAGACTGTGGTAACCTGTGTGAATGTCTTATCTGTGCATTTATTGTGCCAGTAGAGATGAGAGGAACATGAAATGGTGCTTTTGGAGTAGAGAGAGGTTTGGTTTGGATCCTCACACGGAGTCAGCGTTCTCTGGAGGCTGCGACTGCCTCACTCTCCTGCTCAGACTGCAGAGCGGCTGAGGAAATTACCTTCACATGGCTGGAAAAGTAGAGAGAGAGAGAGAAAGAGAGAGAGAGACTCTCCCTATCATTCACACAGGGGCCTGCAAAAAAATGACCTATTCACCCAAGTCTCAGCTGAACACACCTAATGCAAGTTCACTCGTTTAGTGCTTTGCCTTAAGGTCACAAAGCAGAATTCTGCACTGATGTTGAAGCCCACAATCTGCCACTAGACATACACAAACCAGACTGGGCCGATGCAGAGCACTGTGGGGAGGGGACCTGGAGCGGCCAGGGGATTTCATGACTTCCAGAATGTTCCATCTACAGGTTACATGTGTGTGTTTGGGTGTATCTGTGTGTATGTGTATGTTTGTGTGTGCATGTGTATGTATGCACACATGTGTATCTGCATGCGTGTGTGTGTGCATGAGTGTGCAGCACATGTGTGTGTGTGTGTGTGTGTGTGTGTGTGTGTGTTGTGTGTGTGTGTGTGTGTTTGTGTGTGCATGTGTTAGCATGCGTGAGTGTGTGAGAATGTATGTGTCAGGATGTGAGAGACCAACCGGGGCCCAGCAGTAGCAACCCCCCCCCCCCCATGTTCCTCTCCCATCTGGAGTGAGTCTGCCCCTTCGCTAGCGCTCCTCCACTGACAGTCACGACACGCTAAGGTCATCCTAGGGAGTTCATTCAGGACCCCGGGCCATCACCTAAATCACCGTAATGATTTTAGCATGAGCGTTCCAGCCCACAGAAGCAATACACGACACACGAGGAATCTGGCCGGCCTTGCTATCTGCCGCTCACCGCGTTCGCCAGAGAGCCTACTGTACAGCGCGTGTGTGTTTTTCACCGAAAAAATAGCCACAGGGTGTATCGTCTTTTTACTGTGTTCCATAAAGCTAAATGAGTTTTGGCTAACTCCAAATCCATTATATGTCTACCAGGGCTGACCTTAGGCCACCCAAGACAAGTGTGTGTCTCTTTTGGGTTCCTACAGCAGTCTTCCAAGAGTGCGACCTACATCTTAGGTCATGATAAAGGGGAGAGTGTGACCTACATCTTAGGTCATAATAAAGGGGATAGTGTGACCTACATCTTAGGTCATGATAAAGGGGAGAGTGTGACCTACATCTTAGGTCATAATAAAGGGGAGAGTGTGACCTACATCTTAGGTCATAATAAAGGGGAGAGGAGACTTTTCTGTATGCATTGGAAGCTTCAGATGAGGTCTGTATGTGATTTGTGAGCCTGAGATACTGTCCATGTGTGTGTGTCTGTGTGTCAGCATTTTATTACGCATATGTGCGTGTGTGCCTCCATATGCATGCACACTCTTATTCGGAATGTGTTGTCCCTAAGATGTGTTAAAAAGACAATGCAAGTTGTGTTGATTCAATGCAAGTTGTGCTATTTTCAACACAATTTGTGCAACAAATTTAAAAAGGAAACAACACAAACTTGTGTGGAGACACAGAGATGTGTTGCAAGTTGTGTTGTTTTCAACACATTCGTTTTAAGAGTGCATTTTGGGGGGGGGGGGGGGGGGGTTGAAAGAGTCAAAAATATGACCTCAGTACCATACCCATAGCTCCGTTTACGAGGTGTCTATACCAGGGCGGTTAAAATATGACTTAAAACGGTCTTTGCTAAAATACAGGGCTGAATGCAAACACATGGGGCCTGATTAGACAGACGTGCTGCACAGCTCTGAGGTGAAGGGGTGAAGAGAAACGAGAGGCGTTTTTCACAGCACTGTCCCAGACTAGCCTAACCCCCTGCTTAATGTGCTCCCAGAGACCGGCCAAACTTCTCCATTTAAACACTCTCAATCTCCCTGTCTGGCCTCAATCGCTCCCATGACGGAGTCCGGGGTTGTCAACGGTCACAGGTTTTTTGGGGGGATGGTGGGGGAATGTTGAATTACAGAGTAGCCCACATAAATTAGCGCATGTCTTGCTGGACAGAGCTATTCAGAAATTAGTGGTATCAAAAGCAAGTTCTTTTTTCACCAGTTTTTTTACAAAATTATTTCCACCTTTCCATTACCCCTGTGACAGTTTTTCAGCAGGGCTTCCTTAGTCACGAAGGGAGTCTGCTTTCAACAGTGAAACTATGTTTGTTTTACTAATAAATCCTGACCAGAATGTTTTTATCACCTTTAAGACTATACAGACCTACAATGTGACTCAAGACATTAGGGTAGCAAGTCTTGCCCCAGGTTTATTTGACATCCCAGAGGCAATCAGAGAGCCATGACAACCCAGGGTAGTCTGCTCACAGCACCGCTCTTTGATTAGACCCAGTGGTGGAACAGAGGGACCATACCAATTCAATCAACATCCCACCCCCTCCATCTCCCTCTCTGTTTCAGTCTCCCAGACACACAGGCCTGGCACTGGGCATGCATCTGTTTGTGCGGTCCAACGTCCACTGTGTTGTGTGGGCCTTTTTGTGAGCACACACATGCAATGCACCAATGCACTCACACACACACACACACACACACACACACACAGACACACACACACACGTCTGCAGAGTCTCGCATTCCTCAAAGGATCAGTCACACTATTGGGACGGCTGAAGCGAGTTGTGATTCATGCGAATCGTCGCCTTACGGTGCAGCAGTGGCGGCGATTACGTTACGGGACCCGCTCCCTGGCGATGGCAGCCAAGTCCGAGTCGGGTGATTGGTGGCGCAACATGAAAAGCCAGCGATGACGGCGGAGGCTGTCGCCACGGTAACGAGAACCGGCCAAATACTCGTCAGCCCATCCACACTCTGGTGAGGTACCTCGTTAGGGCTAATGGCTTCTGGGAAGACACCAGGGAACTAATCAAGCTGTCATGCCGTCCCCCTCAGCCGGTCCACTGACTGGACATTGCAAAACTGGTCTTCATCGTGCATGCATACCAAAATACTGAAATGTGGATAGAAGTTCATACAGAGGGTCGACCTACTGAAACTGCATGTAGACATAAAGACAGGCACTAACATTCACAGCAACACACACATACTAGTAAGAATAGTATACATAGAGACACACACACACATACTGTACATACACACACACACACACACACATACTGTACACACACACACAGACACGCACACACATACTGTACACACACACACACACACACACACACATACTGTACACACACACACAGACACGCACACACATACTGTACACACACACACACACACACACACACACACACACACACACACACACACACACGCACATACCTATACATACACACACAGCCACACAAAAAAGAGTTTACAGCACAGATAGCCCAGGCTGCCATGGTTATTACTGCATAATAATAGCACAAGCCTTGTGTGGGAGCAACACACGCATGTGCGAAGGCGGAAACAGTGAGCAGGAGTCACCAGGCGGGCAGGGCGGGGCAGCAGCCTTCAGACAGACCTCGTCTGTCCCAAAACGCTCCAGGCCACAATCACACCCCCTACTCCAATCATCCATCAGTAGAGCCCCCCCCGACCTCTCACCCCGGCGCTGCCTACTGCAATGTGAGCTGGCCCCTGGGGCTTCAGTGCTGGGGCTGGTGCTGGTGTGTGTGCTGTCGCCGACCTGACGGCGGTCTGGTGTGACACCATGATCAAACGGCCGCTCGCCGTCGCAGACCCAGCAGCTCCGATCCAGCCACCGTTACTAAACGTCACGTCGCGCCAGTTCTCATGCGCTTGCTCACACACATACACACACACACACACACACACACATGGGATCATGTTTCATGTCATTTCACTGTTATATTCACAGACGTATTAGAGAGAGAGTAAGAGGTCACAAGACGTATACCCTCTGTGTCTGTGGCACTTCCTCATTTAAAAAAATCACCTTTTCATCTTTGGCTCAGGTCTCCCCCGACTACTACACATCTACTCTGCTACTTTCTTCAGTTTCTTCCCCTAGTCAAAAACAGACATTTGTTCTATATTGTGAGTTGGGCTTATGTAATAGCCACCGCTCTCTTTCTCTCTCTCCCCTTCTCATACTTCAAAGTAATCTACTTCGGGGATGGGATAGGGCTTAGGAAGACAGGCCCCTTGTTTGTAGAAATCAGGCGGCTGAGGTCCGGTTTTGACAGATGGCCTTGGGTCTCCAATCAGCGCCTTGCGTGAGGAGCACCAGCCCGGAGCAGGCAGATTGATAAAACAGACATGTAAAGATATTTACACATGTCTGCCAAGAGGCGACCCTCTCAGGAGAGATACGAGGGGGGGGGGGGGGGGGCAAAGAGAGATGTGGAGAGAGGTAAGGAGTGGGTGAGTGAGTGAGAGAAAATTGGGGGGGGCAGAGAAAGATTGAGAGGGAGGGGTAGGAAGAGAGAGAGTGAGTGAGCAAGAGAGAAAGGGAGAGGGAGAGGAGGGAAGGGGCCCCTGGCTCCCATATTCCCGGTTCCCCTTCTGTTTGACAGACTTTTCTCAAGCCCATTTTCTTTTCATTTAAAAGACTTGTTAAATGCCGAGGTTTAAGGGTGACAATTAAAACAATTTTCTCCTTAAAAAAACACAAAAGTCCAAATCCCCCCGAGGACAAAAAAATTAACCAATTCACCAGATGCTAAATTGAATAAGCTCAGAGTGAGATCACTGTTGCTAATTATTCACATTTTCCCATCGCATGATATAACAACGATGGAGAGAGGAGTGGAGGAAAAAAAATGGAAATGGAAAAAATAACTCTAAAAGCGGCTACGTGAAACACGCACTTTGGGAAGGAATACGAGACTGGTCATTTCCGAGCTCGCTAGACCCCGCTTCGTTCTATAAACACGACCTGGCGTCAAGCGGAGTGAGAGAGGGACGCCTCGCTATCCAAACGGATGGACTCACAGCTCCGCTTTAGCCCGTCACTGATTGGGCCCCCCCACCCCCAGCATTCCCCAGATTAGCTCGTCAGAGAGAGAGAGAGTGGCAGGGGCAATGTGAACAGGAAGTGGGTCCATCTTTATTAGCGCTGGACCCGGACCGACACACAACACATGGGCTGTCGTTAACAGCCCCGCTTAAAACCACAGCCTCTGGGCGAGGGTCTGTGTCTGTGTGTGTGTGCGTGTGTGTGTGTGTGTGTGTGTGTGTGTGTGTGTGTGTGTGTGTGTGTGTGTGAGCATGTTGGAGGGCGGATGTAGGAGCGGGTGGTTATCTCTCCACCTGCCGGCGTGGGAAGTGAGGGGCGAGGTGACAGAATGTGGGTCGGGCACAGCAGACAGCTGCCCATGATATGGGGGACAAAGATGGAATTACGGACGTGAGTGTGTGTGTGTGTGTGTGTGTGGGGGGGGGGTTGAGTGTGGATGATTGGGTGATTGGAGTAAACTGGAGCATTTCTTCAGTGGAGAGAGGCTGATTTAACGGCGCAGATTACCACCTACATAATCACCTGCCACTGTTTTCCCCGTCTGCTCCCAAACCTCATGACTCGACTCCATCTTGGAGTCCCTACAATGTGGCTGTCACCGAGCCACCACTATGTCACATCCATGAATTACGGGGATGAAATTGCTGGGCTCTAGAACTCACACTGAATGACTATGGGAGGCAGTGGCCAGCTAGGGACTTTACTCACAGACTTGGATGCAAAACTGACAAAGATCAGGATAAAATCCGATATCTAAATCAGTTGGGAATGTGAGTCCTGTAGGACATTGGCTGATCATTTGCATCTTCTTCACAAGGCCTCCCAAATACATATGACTAAGCAATAGTAACGTTACACACTCAGCGGCCCTGAGGTGCAGACAAACCTGGTGAATTAGTGATTTCCGAGCGTCTGTTTGTCTTGTGTTTTCGCCCCGTTTTCGCGCTAAAGATAAGCCTCGGTGACAACCATTAGCGACTGCACGACTTACGACTGTAAGCTTAGCCTCCGCCTGGGCTACTTTCAATCTGGATCGGAGGAGAGCTCAATATTTGAAAAGGAGTCTTGACAGACCCCAGAGCTTTTGGACTGCACACAAATTAAGCATTCATATTTTCGCTGAAGGGAAACATGGCGTGATTCCCTATCGGTATGTCGGAGGACTCAGAAGGCAGTGGAAAGGGGCGCCTACGGTGATTTAGGTAACTGTAAACCTGACTGAAATCGATTACAACTCCTCGGGCCCCTGGACCTAGAGGGACCAGGAATAAGCCTGGAATGGAGGAGGATATTTGAGAGCCTCACATCCCCCAGAAACCTCTTTACTCAACTCTGCAGGGTCTCAGGATCTTTCTCTCTCTCTCTGTATGAGCATGTCTGAAAATGTGTGTGTGTGTGTGTGTGTGTGCCTGTGTGATGTGTACAAGATTGAAAACTACAATGTGACCGAGAGAGCCGTGCATCCAACTCAACTCACGGGGAAGTTCCTGACCAAGGGAGAGCCCTGGAGATCTCAGGGCCTGTAAATCACAGCCCTACACTCTTTGAAATCCAATCAGATTCGCACGAGAGGAGCCACTAAAGATGGGAGGCTGCTCCGGGCAGGAATGCAGACTGTATCAGCTTCTACCATTATCCCCCTACCCATCTCCTCACCTCTGCATCCACCCACTCACCCACCACACCATCCATTCAGACCTCCAAATGGCCCCCGAGTGTTCAGCCCCAGGCTGCAGTGTCCCATTTGTTTCTGGCATGCAAAGACAGATAAGCGCCCCATGGCAACCCGACTACAGTTTTGCTGCCATTCTCCCAAACACTCGGCTCCCTTCTCAAGACCCGTTTCCATAGCTAAGCTGGCACCAGATGTGTGTGTGTGTGTGTGTGTGTGTGTGTGTGTGTGTGTGTGTGTGTGTGTGTGTGTACGTGGGTGTGTGTGTGTGCGCATGCATGTGTACGTGTGTGTGTGTGTGTGCGCATGTGTGGGTGTGGCATACGGGTTCATCGTCAGACTTGCTCATACTGCTCCCACAGCTCTCCATCACCTGAGCCATCACACCCAATAAGAGGAGCCGCCGACGGAGGCAGAGTGGACACAGAGGACCACGAGGGAAGGAAGGGGGCCAGACGGGGCGAGCGGCCCCTGGCACTGTGCCACCTGAGGAGCCCTCGGATACCCACTGCACCCCGAGGACCGGTGGGCGTACGACTGCCCGGAGGATGGAGCCGTCCACTGTAGTTACAGCTCAGGTGGCAGCGCAAAAACGTCCCTTTGTTTGGACGTACCGGTGCCTGTCGTGCCAGGGCAGTGGTGGGGCCCAGCGCCATGGGCACCTGGCTCTGAAAAGTGGCCCGTTTGGATGGCCGTGTTTCCTGAATGGAGGGAGATTAATGATGACGGAAGGAAAACGGAAAAAAAAAAAAACGGAGCAGAATAAAAAAAAAACTGTTGAACTGATTTAAGCTGCCCAGCCTCCTCCACCCGGTCAGGAAATGGGTCTTTTTCCCCTGTTCTAGTCTGTGTTTTTTCCCCTCATCTGTGATTTAGTTTTTATACATGGAGGCTTTTTCTGATTGGCACAGTATCGCGCTGTATCTCAAAAACACCTAATAATGGAAATGTTCAGTACTGCTTATTGCAGTAAAGGAACTTGTTGTTGTGAAACAAGGAACTTCTGTAAATGTGTGGGAGGCCTCTCTTTGTGTGTACGTGTATGTATGTGTGTGCAGAAGGCTTTCAGGCGAGTGCTGTGTTGAGCTCTCTCTCTTTCTTTCTGTGTGTGTGTGTGTGTGTGTGTGTACAGTATATGTGTATACATGTATATATATATATATATACGTGTGTGTGTGTGTGTGTGTGTGTGTGTGTGTGTGTGTATGCGCACATATGTGTGCATGCGTGCATGTTTGACCAGAGTGAACGAGTGATTTATTGAGTGCATAATGAGATCCACCTCCTCCGCGTTGGCACGGGACGTGTCTTGGCGCTTTGGCGGCTGGAACGCGCTGAGTGACACATAGCAGAGTAATGGAACACTCAACACCTCAACTCTGGGTCAGACCACCGGGGTCAGGACACGCTTTAGGCCTACAGGCCTGCCATGAGATGGGGGAGAGGGGGCTACACAGAGGATATATGTACAAATAGTGGAGGGCACCAGGAACCATCAGGGTGATACAGCTATAAACACACATTTGCTTTCTGCTCAGACCATAAAAACAATCTTAAGAAGAGCTTTCCTTGCACTCCTCCTTTCATATAGATGGAGCTTTTCTGTGTACTGATAGTACTGTGTTATGTACTAAGTAGACACAGATAAGTCAGTATGCACACAGTAGGATCAGTACTGTGTACCAGTAAGTACTTTGATAAGAGCAGCAGTAACGTCACTGATTGATTAGCACTACATCCAGGTTCCATTCCCGCCATTGTGAGTCCCTCAGTTTGTCTCTTTGACTAAAAATGTCTGCTAAATATCAGTCAACTTTAACTTTAAATTATAAAGTTAAAAAATAAAGAAAGTATTATTAAGAAAACATTCACTTGGATCTCTGTTTCTCGAGAGGTCACCTAGTACTGTCAGTACAAAAAAGGGGGGGGAAAGCAATCATTTCTTCCCAGCTGGAGTTGCTGCAGCCAACAGCTAGAGCTACCAGACAGCTACAGTTCTGCACTCTGGGGGCATGCACATGGGGCCACATGAACATTGTTTTCGTTTTTTTTGTACCGACAATACTCGGTGACCTTGAGAAACAGAGATCTATGTGAAAAATTGCTCCTTCAACTTTAACTTGAGAGTTTACTCAGTTTCCTTTAGTTTAGTTTCCTTCCTGCACCAGCATCTGCTGCAGATGACTAATAATTGGGCTACATCACTTGGAGTAACTGAAGCGACAGTGAAAGTACGAACAGCTGACTAGTAAACTGATGTTGTTGCATTCTTTCTATGCGTAGTCTTCTCAGGATTGGTCACGGATTCCACTTATAGAAAAAAAATCCTTCTCTCCTCGCAGTGATGAAGAGGGCCGGCGTCAGTGTTGGCTAATACAGTAAACGTCCAACTGTGCAGGCGACGGTGAGGATTACTCATTTCAAAATGGACTCCACTTGTGCTCTGCTCTCCAGCTCCCCCCAGTCTAAATCAGCTGAATAAGCTCACCGGTGCTCACTGTGGCTGAGCGAGCGTGCGTCCGCCTCACGCTGCGATGTGCGTCCACTGGGCGCCAAAAATAGGAAACTGGAGTGGCTGGGCCGCGAGTACGACTCCATTTCTCTCCATAACTCCATTTCTCTCCATAACTCTCTCTCTCTCATGTTCCTTCGGCGACAGCCGGTGTTATTTATCGGCGTATGGGTATCTCAGCCTTTCTTTCGGACCTGCCAATGAGTCAGAGGCGTCAAAAAAATGGACAGGAGCTCTGCTTCTTTCCACCCTCTTTGTTTTTCCTCATTTCGACCAGCTTTGTTTGGAAACTCCTCATTTCCTCCTTTGCAGAGGCATCCCACAATCCCTTGCCACTCCCTGGTCAGCATCAAACTGCAAATCCCCCCCGCCAACCCTACCGCACCCAGATGTAGTATGCCACAGGCCGCTAACCCTCAGACCAGGACAGCGTGTGCTGGTGGATCTGGGGAGACTCCTCATACTAACTACAGAATCAGTTGAAAGCCCCACACGTGGGGAAAGAGAAAGGGAGAGAGAGGAGGACACAGGAAGCAGAGAATGCCAGGAGTGAGAAAAGTAAAGGGGAGAAAAAAGAGCTCAGCAAATTCACACTGATCTTTTGTGATCATTTCTGTTGGCCCACATACACATACAGTACTAACTCAATGTCTCGGAGAATTAACTCAGCCTAAGCCTAAAGCTGATGATACATGGGGCAAGTTTTTGTCATTATTGTGGTTTTGGCATGTTCCAATTGGCATTGGGCAACAATTTCTGGAGAACTTTAATCATCAGTAGGCAAATCGTCATGATCATCCAATCAGAATAAATGGAACTGGTTATGTGGTTGCCCAGCAACATTGCTCAAAAGGTTGCCCCATGTATCACCTTAAGACTTTCACTAATACACATTTATAAAAATTACAGTCAGACGCATATTAGACCATTAACTATAAATCATCTTTTCACACCAAAAAATAAAATAATGTATTGGTTCATGTGTGGGAGAATTAAATATTTCAGCCGCGGAGCTGTAAAGTCTTTTAAAGAAAGGGCAGGATTGTGGAGTAATGACTAGGGCTCCTGGTGGCGTTGTTCATTTGACTTCAGTACTCAATCTAACCTGCAGGAGTGCCGTGTCCCGGTGGATAAATGGCAACACTAATGTGTAAAAGGCAGGACACGCAATCTACCGCCGGGCAGGTTGTCTGTTAAGCAAATAAATAAAAAAGACTAATCACTCCACAAAAAGGGTCATATGGCATTTTTCCATTTTAGTGGAACGCTTTTATGTGTGAGCAGCTACACTCCCCTTCATATTTCACAGACAGTTTGGGGATGGATATGACTTTTGGTGGCTACAAAACAGCCTAATAGTATATTATTGCCAGATGAGGGGGGTCCTTTTCTCTTTGTGCAAAAGGCCTTAAAGGTCTTGTAGACATAAGCAGTGTAATTTGCCTGGGTCCACATCACAGCCCACATCACAACTTGTTTGCTTAATGGACAAGCTCAACAGCAACTGGCTTGTGGGCAACAATTGTTTTGGGACAAAGTGACACACTCTACGCAGCTATTATGGAAACAAGGGAAATTAACAAAGCTGGATTGAAGGGTTTTGCATTTGTGTATATACATGAGGTTTAGGGGGAATGTGTGTGTGTGTGTGTATGCATTTGTGTATATATATGAGGTTTAGGGGGAATGTGTGTGTGTGTGTATGTGTTTGTGTGGGTTTGGCTCTCTGTGGATGCGTATGAGTTCCAATGTGTGCCTTTGACTGAGAGTAAATGAGGAGGTATGGGGGATAGGTTTTGTCCATGTGTGTGTGTGTACATGTCTGTGTGTGATGGAGTATGTGATAATGTGTGTGTGTGTGTGTGTGTGTGTGTGTGTGTGTGTGTGTGTGTGTGTGTGTGTGTGTGTGTGTGTGATGTGTGATGTGTATATCCTTGTGTGTATGAGTATATGTGTGATATAGTGAGTGAGAGTTACTGGGGGGGTGGGGGGTATGCTTATATGTGTGTGTGTGAGTGAGTGTGTGCGCGTGCGTGCATGTATGTGTGTGCGTGAGAGAGAGTTTCTTTGAGATTGTAAGGTTTACAAGGACTGTGGCAAATGTGTATGAGTGTGTGTGTGTGTGCAAATGTGTATAAGTGTGTGTGTGTGTGTGTGTGTGTGTGTATGTGTGTGTGTGTGTGTGTGTGTGTGTGTGTGTGTGTGTGTGTGAGTGTGTGTTTGTGTACGCATACGAGTGTGTGTTTATGTGACTTGACTTAAAGACTGAGGTTTTGAGGAGAGGAAAGGGAGTGGGGGCTTTCTGTGGGTTTGCACCAGCCATCATCCCAGGGGAGGCATTACACAGCTCTGCTTAGGGGACCCTTTAGAAGAACAGCAACGCAGAAAATTGAAAGATTTAGCCCGAGCACGGCTCGCAAATGAAACGCAGAGGTACCCCCAGTCACATCAAAGCTCTCCCTCTCAGAAGTCAAAAACAACACAAACGACCCCTCCACCACACACACGCACGCACACACACACATACCACCCTTCTCCACTCCTACTCTGGTAGGGGTGGAGCAGGGGGAACAGATGGAGACAGTCTGCTGAGGAGAATTTTCCTCATGAACGGATCAGACATCGTAGAGGGGCCTGTTGACGATCCTGGCATGACAAAAGGAACAGGTGGGGGTGGGAGGAGAGTCCACCCAGCTTGGATGGGAGAGGAGAGGAGGTGAGAGGGGGTTGGGGTAGGGCTAGGGTAGAATAGAGTAGAGTAGGATAGGGTAGAGTAGGGTAGGTTGTCTTGTGCAGGGAAGAGATAAAAGCACGGAGGAGAAGCCCCAGTGCACCCTGGGTGACGGTGATAGGGGCAGATGACAGCGATCAGCCAGGCCTCCTGTGCACGGGCTCATTGTCACATGGGGTCAGGGGGCACGCCTGCATCGTCCAGCATGGACAGACACCGGAGCGGAACAATACTGACAACTCTTTTCTATTCAATCTGAATCAACACACAAGTGGAGTAGGCAGAACATCCTCTAGGTCTCTCCTCCTTTCATTCCAATGCTTTGAATACTTTCTTTTGTTCCACAAGCCTATTTTGCCCGCTGTCACTCACCGCTGTTTCAATTCGCAGAGGTTATTATTGCTTTTGTTTAACTACAACATAAATGCTTTTTTCGCTTGCACTAAAGTTAAAAAGCATCTAACGGTGCTGCAGTAAATAATTAAACACTTGAATCCCCTTTCTCCCTCTAGTGATTATAAAAAGTTTTCTGATGTTCTGGATCATTTTAATAGGCTAACAAGACAAGAAGGTGCAGTTGTTTGCCAGCATCATAAGCCTGTCAAACCGACCCAAATTTATGAAGCAGAAGATATGGCCCATGCTTCTCAGTGTGGGTTTCTCAAAGATTTATGCTGTCAAGAGAATATACAAATAAAGATAAAAGCAGATGAAGATCAGGAGTCACTATTTGGTATTCAGCTGACGGTGTTTTTTTTCTTTAAAACCCCAAGAGTTGTTGCTCAGACAGACCTCCCTGTGAATGCAACCAAGAACAGAGACCAGTCATGGAGTCGATTAACATATATCATTACTTATTAAATTATCACTAGACCTGATCAAAGGTAAACCCAAGAACAACAGTCAGCCATTTGTCCTCACATTGGAGGTAAAGCAAGAAGAAGAGGGCACGCAGGGATCGCCAAACGGTTCAGGGGAGCTGATTAATTGGCCTTTGTATGAGGAGGACTGTTTGACTTGGCCATGTTTCAATATCATCTCTGACTTATGACGGCTTAAAAAGACCTCTCTCCTTTAGCTGATGTATGTTATTACAATAACGATCCACGTCACCACCTTGCCAAGGCCTTATATGAGGTTTAGACATGATTCCACCTCTTGTAGAGGCTAAAACAGCAAAAGCACAAAGTTAAAAGTATGTCCATGAAACCATAATTAAAGGCAGATTGTGCTTTTGGGTGATAAAAAAAAAAATTAAATCATAATCGAGCGTTTCAAAAAGTTATGAAAATATTTGCCTTTGGATGCACAACAGATGCTGGTAAGGTCTGTGAAGTTTGTTGGGGCTTTTTTTCAGTTTGTAACGTTCCTTCTTGGGATCCTGTCCACACAAGCAAAAACTCTCTATTTTTACCGCCTGATAGAAATCACATTCCTCACCCTCTAATCAGCCAGGGGCGTGCGGGTTTCCTCCTGAGGAATCTGAACAGGAAGGAAGTAGAATCTGTAGTGGGTGATGTCACCGGACTGTTGGCGACCCCCCCCCCCCCCCCCCCCCCCCCAACTCCGATCACAGATGGGAACCCTGGGTGGCTTCAAGCAGCTGCCATCCCATAATTATCAAACCTCTTAAGCCTCCTTTCTTACAAACAGACCCTTCTGATTTCGATATTTGATTGGTCTTGTTCTGTTCTGTTCTGGTAACCGATCTGGGAAAGCAAAGACTCCAGCGCTCCTATCTCTCCAGAGTACCTGGGTTGTGTCTCTGTGTGTGTGTGTGTGTGTGTGTGTGTGTGTGTGTGTGTGTGTGTGTGTGTGTGTCTCAGACACTACATTTGTCTCTGCAGTGGGCTGGCGACTGGCCATTTCCCATGCTGAAGAAGCGTCTGGGGCAGCTCAGCGCAAATGTGAGGGTGAGGAGAGATTGACGGGTCTGTGTCACTGTCCTCAGAGAGGGTTATGAGGTAGGACGCCTCGTGCCACAGTCGGAACCATCTTTAAGCCAGTTGCTAAAAATGACAGATTGATGGTTAGATGATAGTTATCATGTGGAGGTAATCTATCTCGTTTTCTTTCCTTCTTTCTCTCTTTCTTTCTTTCTTCCTCTCTCTGGGCTCATGTGGTGCAGTGGAGATTGCCGTTGTTATGGTTACTACCTCTACAACAACAACCCACAATATCAGATAGTCTGATTTTGTTTTTCCTTTTCTGTTCTTTCCTCTCCAACAGATTCTTCCATCTGTCTTTTTGTAGCAGTTCATTCATATTTAGGTGTTAACTACAGACTCTCAATTACCACTATACTATTTCAATCAAGAATTCCAATCTTGCTTTCTCTCTCACTTCCTTTCTCTCTCTCTCTCTCTCTCTCTCTCTCTCTCTCTCTCTCTCTCTCTCTCTCTCTCTCTTTCTTTTTATTTTTCTTTCTTCTTGGGGTCTGAGAATTCCTCTCAAGTCCTCTGTTTAAGTCATTGCTTTTTACAGCCAATTCCGCATTCACTTTGGTTAAGGCTGTGAATTGAAGAATTCAAACTTGTGCCAGACAGCCCTCAGAAAGCTGTCAGTCATTGTGGTGCGTTCGAGATGCTTCTGCCAGAGTCATTTGGATGCAAAGTATGGTACTAAATGGCTAGACGCCAGGCTAGAGGAACACAGCTTAAATGGTCGATGTATCCGTGAGTAGACCACTAAATCAAGCACAGGAGGGAGAAATGCTTTCATATAAACAACAAAAAACAAGATATACCAGACATCAGTGAGTCTTGAAGAGCAGCAAAGAACACAAACCTCAGTATCATACACTCAGCCGCACTCTCAGAGGGGTAAGGGGAGCATGGGAACGATCCAGACTCTACCTCTGCTGGCATTGCTTGTGTACAGTCCAATCCCATGGCTTAGCATGAGCCAATTATCTTGGGGTTACATATAAAATCTACCAGACCATAGTATAAATTATCCTGATTATCTGACTGCTGCCTGTCGCCAGGAAGAAAGTTTTGAGACATATGTTATTACTATTTATAACCCATTTATGACACATTTACAGTAAGCCTTTCAAGCAAATTGTCTTCTCTTTAGCAATTAACGTCAGTGGTTACATCACAACACAGAGAGAACACTAGAGGTAAAAGAACAAGCATTATCAAGACACTTAGGTCGTGTCTGTATGTGATCAAGAGATTTTCATGGGTGATGTTTTCAGAAGTTATTAGCCTTCAGCGTTCACTGTACTGTACTGTACATTGCTTAATGGTTAGCATCTGTATGGCAGTGCATACAAAGCA
>NC_055961.1:34257498-34344998 GCF_018492685.1 Alosa sapidissima | reverse complement strand
GCCAGAAAGTCACAGCAGGCTGCTGTGTCCCATTGGGTGAAACCATAAGCCTCAGTGGCAGATAAGTGTCAGTCTGTGTGATGAGTATTTGGCAGATGAAGGGTGGATGTGGGACGGACCACCGTGGAGAGGGGCAGATCCATGAGGGGGGAAGATGATGGACCACCGTGGAGAGGGGCAGATCCATGAGGGGGGCAGATCCATGAGGGGGGAAGATGATGGAAGACGTGCTGCGGGTGCCGCTTAGTCTACGGTAATACAAAATGGCTGCTCTATTATGTGTTTGTGAGTGGGATTCTATGCACGTGTGTGGGTCTCTGTGTGTGTGTGTGTGTGTGTGTGTGTGTGTGTGTGTGTGTGTGTGTGTGTGTGTGTGTGTGTGTGCAGGTGTATGTGTCCCTCTGTGTGTGTGTGTGTGTGGGGGGGGGGCATGTGTATATGTATATCTGTTGTACCATGCCACTGCAAGCTCAGAGTTTCACAGTTTGTTTCATTAAAGCAACTGCCCATTAGCCAAGGTGGAAAGTCTAGTCAGCGGAGATGCGTTGACAAACCACACAACGTGGTGAGGAGCACGGTCCAACCCACAGCGGCGGGCAGTGTGTGCTGCCATGCATGTTTGAATGGGAGAAAGAGAGAGTGCGGTTCGCTCCATGGCAATCTCTTCATTAAATCAATACGGCGTTTATTATGACTGGCTGTCCGTGTGCTATGCTCGGTAGCTTTATAATTGAATTTCGCACAGCCAGGCTCTTTGATGAAGAGTACTTCGTCACAGATTAAGAGAGCCGCCACTGCTTTCTTTGGAGGCGTCGGAGGAAACTGGACCAACCAGACGTTGGGAGAGACTCTCTCAGCAGACTGTCTCTCTCTCCAGACCCAGTGCAAGGAAAGACATTTACAACAGTGTGCGTAACCTCGCAGGCCTCGCGTCATGGAAGCACTCGGTGCTACTCGAATGGTGAAAGGACGATCTGAAGAGGATATCCGATAGTTGGAACATCCTGACTCACACTAAATGGGCTCTTTTTTGTCTGGAGACTGAAATGAACCCACATCACAAAGGCTGCACTAGGAGTGGAGTGTGTGTGGGTATATAGAAGGAAAGGGAACAGCTATTCCCTCTCAACATCACTACCACTTACTTTCGCATGGCCACCAAACCAAAATCCCGACAAACGCTTTGGGAGGACTGGATCGTAGAGGACTTCTGTCGGCCACAAAGCTGCATTGAAAAGTGGTCGGTATCGTTGGGAGGTATCACTGTTCCCAATGATAAATTCCTATACAGAAGCCTTGGAAATACGTGGGTGTTATCCTAACCTTTCATAACCCAGCAAGCTCTACAGAGAGAAAGAGAGAGACCTGGGAAGGGGAGGCAAAGGCAAATAAGAAGGAGGAAGTTTAGTGAATTTAGATTTCAGATCAAGGAGCGTAACGTTCAGGCACTGCATCTTTCATCCTGTCTTTTGAGACGCTTCGAATGCAGAGTGACCTCTGACAAAAACACAATTCAGCCGTTCTCATTAGTCCCAGAGGCCAGACAAAAACAGGGGGAAAGGGAGTGGAAATAAAAAAAGGGTGGAAAAACAAGCGACTTAATTAGCTTTCTCTTGGCCCCCTTTTCCTAATTGGCTCTCTTCTCTCATTCCTAATGAATCTTATTTTTTTATCTCATTTGGCTGCTCTGGCTGGCCTTGAATGCCTGCATTTTCGTAGGTTCACCCAAGTTTTTCTAGGATATGAGGTCTTTTATCTGTGCGAAGGAGGCTGGCCTTTGGACAGGAGGCGATAAAACGGAGCGTAAAGAAAGGCAGTGCAAGTTTTTGGACGTCTCACATAAGACAGAATTCCACAAAGATTATTTGCACGTTGCTTGTTTAAATCTGGATAAAAACTACTCTTGCAGGGCTCATAAAACTAACATTGACCATGGATGCCAACTTAAAGCAGCTCTGTGCAATGTTAGCACTTCTTGCAAACTCCTGCCACTGGAGGAATCCTCCCCATTCTCTCAGTGTGCAGTGCAGTGCAGGGCAGCGCAGTGCAGTGCGCACACACAAAACAATTAGCTGACAGGGATGTCAATCGCTGTTGGACTTCCCTGATTCCTTTGTTTTGATTATTAACACTTGGGGAGAGTTCTGGAGACGTTTTTCTTCAGAGCATCTTTTTTGATGACATTTGCCAGAGTGACCAGACAGCAAGCTTAGGTATAAATGTAAACAGTGTGTCTTGCATCAGCTTTAACATCACGGTTGTCATATGCATCGTCTCAATTGTTTCAACACTGGTGTTCTTGTTAGACAAATGAACAAGTCTTAAGCATGACCAAACCAATTGAACCTTTTGTTTGTAGACAGAAGAAAGTATAAGCCTTCGGGTAATGGTGTAAGGTTTTTGGCACATGCTAACGTAGACATTTTGATTTAAGAGATAGAGGCAAGAGCTTGAGGAGCAGCTGGAATAGCAAACAGTGTCTTGTCCAACATTACGCTGTTGAAGCTCACCAGTAAAGGACACTTGGAGTGCACCACGGCAGAATTGCTTTCTTTAGACCGGAGAAACTAAGAAGTTTGACTGAGGAGATGGGAAAACCATGCATCAATTGTGTCATATCGTCTCAGTGTCTGATGTGAAATGAACATAAACATTGACTATGAACTAGCCACGACCTCCTAAAAATAAATAAATGGCATGCAAAACGGAGCGAGACACAACAATGGAAAAATTACACTGTCCAGATATTTGAGTCAGGAAGTGTCCGAGAGCAGATAAATGAAACTAGGGAAAGCACAAAATCTAACCTCGCTGATTTTGATTTTTTATTGGGGCTTATCCATGTGTGTGTCTGTGTGTGTGTCTGAGCCTGTGGGTGTGGGTGTGCACATACACACTTGTGTGTGAAAACACTCTCCTCTGCGTGTTTTCACTTTGTGTACGTTTATTAGTTTGCGTTGGTACCAGACATATCAAAAGCACTGCAGTGAGGCAGCTGCTTTTTAAAAGATGGGGCCCAGTAGAAACAAGAAAACACGTGTCCTCTAGAGAATTGCCAAAATCCTCACTGCATCGAGCCGCTCATACGACACAGATGTAAGGGCTGGCCACCTGCTGTGGGAAAGCCGTGCTTAAGCGTCCCCCGTTTATCTCTGTTTCTTTAAGATCGCACCAAGAGAATCCGACACTCTGGGAAAGTTCTAAGAGTCCCGGGGCCCAGGAATCGCCCAAAAAACTTGATCACCCCAACACAGACCGAAACACCTGCCATCCCACAGGAATCCGAGTCCCAACACTTTGGACCGAGAAGGAGAGAGAGAGAGAGAGAGAGAGAGAGAGAGAGAGAGAGAGAGAGAGAGAGAGAGAGAGAAACATCCGGAGTTATTGAGCAAAATGACACTAGGGAATGGCGAGGACGTCCATCCTTACGTTGCTCACTGCATCATGAAATTAGATTAGTAATGCCTGTGGGCCCAGTGTGTTGCACCGGACCACCCGTCGTCCGACCGACAGGGTCACTCAGTCAGCGTGTGCTCTCACCTCCTCCTCAGTGCTCCATGTTTCTCTGGGAGAGAAGGCCACAGTACAGCTAAGGAGGAACCGCAATGGTACTGTGACCA
The DNA here is from genome assembly GCF_018492685.1 of Alosa sapidissima. Classification (NCBI taxonomy): domain Eukaryota; kingdom Metazoa; phylum Chordata; class Actinopteri; order Clupeiformes; family Clupeidae; genus Alosa; species Alosa sapidissima. Next base: position 34,341,378 of record NC_055961.1, on the reverse strand, counting down.
GTAGGGAGGGTGAGGTCCTGGTTCGAAGCTGCACTCCTGACTTCATGTTGAAGGAAGAGAAAATATAACACTGTAGCCTTAACTGCTCCCAGTGACCTGGCTTGTGTCTGTTACTGTATGTGCAGAATTTACAGAAGGTCAAGTATTCACTACAAAATCATTTGTGGACTTGAAGTAATAAAGAAGAATTAGGTTCAACAAGAGCTGATGGACAAGGTTCAAGCCACAAGAAGCACTTGCTGGTATTCAGTTTTCCTTCTCTCTCTCTCTCTCTCTCTCTCTCTCTCTCTCTCTCTCTGTCTATCTCTCTTTTCTTTGGTGGCGGTACAAAATGTCACTGTCTCCACACAATGAGCTATCAGCATGAGCGTAGGAGTGTGGTATCACCACCAGGAAATGCCCAGTCTGCCAGACAGCATCTGTGTCTGCTCTGCGCGTCCTAATCCACCCACCCAGCAGTGCTTTGTCTGATACACAGATTTACACCTCCACCCCACAAATCACACTCCACTTCCTTGCAAAATGGCTCACACTGTAGTGGGAGTGCTGTCAATTAATATGTGACTGATAACTATTGATTACTGCAGTGCGGCAAGACTGCACAGAGTAGATGAAACAAAGGAAGCTGTTAAAGCAGTGGACAAAAAGGGAGGACAGTGAGGAGAGGAGACAAAGAGAGAGAGCGAACGAGAGAAAGGCAGCAAAAGGAAGGATATGACAAAAAAGTGAGAAAATGAAAGCGCTCCAAGACATAAATCGGTGAGGGGAAATTGAATAAAATGAGGGAAGAGAGGAGGGAGAGAAAGTAGAGAGGACTGTGAGGAAACCGCACGCACCATATGGTAGTGAGCATTGTGTTTAATGAGGCATACTGCCACCCCTCTATCCACAAGCCCCAGCTATCTGTCCATCTTTTACATGTTTGGGTTGGGAGTAATCAAAGAAAGCATGAGCTCAAAGCTCTCCTTCTGAAGTATTTGCTTAATGTGACAAGTCAGTGGAGATGTTTTTAATGTCGTAATGGGAACAGTATTGCAATGTATGTGTGAGTGCGTGTGTTAAAGAGAGAGAGAGAAAGAGAGAGAGAGAGAGAGAGAGAGAGAGAAGACCGTGACAGCAAGAGTGAGAGAGAGAGAAAGTCAGATGGGACAAGCTTTGCTGTTACAGTTGGATATTTTAACAGCATTACCAGGTCTTTCCTTTGTGGAGTGAAATAGTTAGTCAAACACAAACACGATGAAAACAGCACTCCTAAAAATGTACACCTAAGACCGGGAACATGTAACTATGTAAATATGTCGGCAGAAAAAAGGGTTGAATGAAAGAAACCACCAATCCTATTTCTCCACCACCTGCATCCTCTAGTGTGTTTCGCCTCATAAGTCTCAGAGACGTGTGTAGGTACCCACCGTCTGGCCCGTGTTTCCGCTGGGAATCTTTTCGGTGTGACCCCCACTAGGAACACAGGGCTTGTGTTACAGGAAGCTGTCCCCAGGTAGCTTCCTCCTTTTACCGAGGCTCCAGATGTTTGTCAAATGCGGGCCTGTATTAAACGTGATTAGTTTCTCCGCGTGGACTCAGGGAAAATATTACTTTGCGCTGCGTGGTGGCTGATTGCTTCGACAGGTGGAGACATGGAGATATTTGCTGTGGGTTCTGCGGGCGGCCCCCGGCTAACTTCACCTGCCGGCGGGGGGACCACATGTCGACAGAGAAGGGGGGGGGCAGGGGGGCTCGCTCAAGTGCCACTGAAGCCATAAAGGAAACAGTTAAGACATGACCCCAAGAATGTGCTTATCCAAACCTCATCAGCCCTGACCATCACACACACACACTCATACACACATGCATACTTGTCTCGCGCACAAGGACATTTGCAAGTGCAAGACTGAGTGATTTGTTTTCAAGAACTCTAATACTTTGTTCAATTTGACATAATGCTGCCAAGGCACGCTACCAGTGTGGGGAAAAAAAATATTTTTTGGCACACGGTGAAGCTGACGGATACAACAGGTTTGGGTTCTCAATGTAAATGCAATTAGAATAGACCCAGACGGGGGAAGGCTCACTGCTGCCCTGGTCCTGTCCATCTCTGTGGCCCCTGCTTGTCTTACACGGAGGCGTGGGGGCGTTTTCATTAGCCCGAGGAGAGTGGAGCAGGGAAAAACAACGGTCATCGGGGGAAAAGTCATCATCTCTTACAGTGAGTGACATTTAATCAAGGAAGGACTGGGCGACGGGGGACAGGAGGGGTCAAGGGTGCAGGAGGAGACGTGACCCCACAGACAGACGTAAGACAGCCTATACGAACATAATTGTCTATTGTCTATGTGTGTGTGTTTCTCTGTGAATTGTCTGTGTGAGTGTGTTTGTGTGGGTGTGTGTGTGTGTGTGTGTGTGTGTCTGTCAGCACGCATGTGTCTCTCAGGCGCAGGGGTCATGCTGGCCTCCCCTTCACATACTGACAAGACCTCAGCGAAGGTGGTCAGGCTTCCCAGCATCCACTGGGGCAGAGGCAGGAGGAAGCCAGGAAGGCTGCGGTCACTTCGGACCCCCGTGAGATCCCACTCGGAGGGGAAACGCAAAGGAAACCGACGAATAAATAGCGGCCAGTCCTTCTCTCTCTGTTATGTAAATAACGCACTGCGCTCAAGTAGATAAGCTCCTTCCAAGAGACGGGCAGCAGGAGAAAATGAATGAAGTGGCGCTCAGGAAAAAGGCAGACGCTAGACAATGAAAAAAAACAAAACAAAACAAGGGAAAAAAACACAATTCACTACATCCGTAGTGTAATCAGTGCTTGATATTCAGGGCAGGGTAAATAGCATCTGCCTCTCTGTCTCTCGCTCCCACAGTCCAGAGTCGGAGAGCGAAGGAAGCTGAGGAGACGTGAACGAGTGGACAAATCAACATTCACGACGTAAATGTCTGACCCGTCTGTGGTCCGTTTATTCAGCAGACCACCACCCCCAAGCCCCCTGACCCCTTAACACACACATACACACGCACACATGCACACATGCACACACACACCCATACACTCACACATACACACACACACACACACACACACACACACACACATGCACACACATAGACACACTCACAAGCACGCACACACACAGTATTTTCATTTGCCCTTCCATTGAGCGATTGAATACTGAGTCATAACCATAGTCCCCCTCCACTAAAACTTGAATATGACATCACATCTGAGTGTGTGTTGATACTGTTCTGAGTCTCCTTCATGATTGATTTCACATAATGATAAAGCCAGTGAATTGAAATGCACAGAACAGATGCAGTCATAAAACTGCTACACAAATACACAATCACAAACACACCATACCTCCAAACCCGACGGTCCTGTTGTTCTTTCTGTGTTTTGCTCAGTCTTGTGTTGTATGAGAAAATAGCGGGTTCTGCTGATGTCACTGTGATGGCGTTTAGAGTATGATAAATAAAAAATGTGGGAAATATGAGAGGACGTGGTTTCTCATGAAATGAAGAGGGCAGACGTGAGCTTAGTGTCCGGCCTTACCCCAGCAGCTCTGGGCTGGCTGGTCTGTGATGGACATACCACCTGTGTTCTATTCAGAGTGTCAGACCAAAGGGACCATGCACATCACAGACATCATAGTCACGTGAATCTGGAATGACCACAATGACCAAAATGAACTACGCACACCATCTTTGTAACTGTTCGGAAAACAGACTTGCGTTTGGCTATTTTTGGTGAGATGGAATGAGGTCTGTTAACTGCACAAAGAGACCTAATGAATCTTAATTCATGCATATTCATGCATAACAAAAGAAAACATAAAAAGCAAAAGTTGCTGTGATTATGACTCAACATTCCTCTCTGTACAGCATATTTTCCTGATGATTTGATCTCTCTGTTTTATACCTGCCAGAGATTTTTCCAGGGCTCAGACCGAGGCCCTCCAGATGAGCCTTCGCTGCTTCAACACTTCCTCGAAGATTGCCAGAGCTGAGATGTAACAAGGCTGTCAAAGTTTCCTGTCCCTATAAATTCACTCCCTGTTTTCCTTTGGGCACTCCTGTGTCAATCCATCTCTCTCTCTCTCTCTCTCTCTCTCTCTCTCTCTCTCTCCTTCAACCTTCTTCCTTCTCATACCATAACATTGCACTCAGTTCTTTGCTTTCTCTTGGAAGGCTCTTGTGTGCCAAATTCTTCAGAGTGCTCACCAACCACACTCTCCAAATAGAGTCTAAATGAACCTGCAACAATGTGGAATTCCTGTGTTTATCTAAACTATTTGAGCTCAGGGGTGTTTTTAGCCGAGATGCCTCTGTCAAGACTGTTTCTTGCCATGGCACTTTGATGTCTGGGACTGACAGTTTCGCCTTTTTTTTTTTTTCAAAAGTAGAAAAGCAGACTTTGGGTTCCCTACTGCATAGAGAGGCAGCCATCTCAGAAAACTGATGAAATAGCTGGCACAACCGGGGCTTTCTTCTAAAAATAATACGAGGGGAATTCTTTCATGATGCAACTATTAAATAGTCTTTTCAGAAAGGCTGTTATATTCATCAAAATGCTCTAAGCATTTGCATGCTCATTTGTGTGTGTGTGTGTGTGTGTGTGTGGGGGGGGGGGGGGGGGGGGGGGGGGGGGGGGGGGTAATTATGAAATATTATGAAATAGGGGAAAAATGATTCCACCACATCACATGTTGGGACCATGCAGACAGGACTGAGTGAATCTCTTTGAAGAGAGTGGAAGTGAACTTTCTAACACCTCTAAATCCCATCTGATTAGCACAGGGGTGAGATTCTGCTGCTGCAGTAACAGCCCTACACACTCACTCCACCCACCCCTTTTTAGGTCTAGAATATGTCTGCATATGCCGGGCATGCTAAAAATATGCCAAGGGCAACTTCTTAAAATGCTCGTCATGCATGCTTTCTCCATTTCTTATTTAGTAATAAACCACTAAGCCATACGGATTGTGCCGTCAGAGAAAAAAGCTCAGCAGCAGTGAGGAGGAGTGGAAATGAGAGAGTTGTTGTTAAGACTTCACTCATAAATAGATAAGACCTTTTCAGACAGGCAGTGAGAGAGAGAGAAACATGCTGAGGGCTAAATTCGTACCTCGAGGAAGCAGGTCCCAGATGCGGTGTTCTCCTTGATGGACACGTTGTAGTGGGCGCTGCTGAACACCGGCGCGTTGTCGTTTATATCCTGCAAGTTGATCTCGACCACGGCCGTGGAGGAGAGGGGCGGTCGGCCGCTGTCTGTGGCCACCACCGTCACCCGGGGCCTGGGGTCACTCTCGTAATCCAGCTGGAGTGCCGTGGTGATGATGCCCGTCACCGGGTCGATGGTGAACCAGTTGGAGCGGGCGCCAGCGTCGGGCAGGAGGCTGTAGCGCACCTCGCCGTTGGGGCCCGTGTCCTTGTCACGGGCGGTCACCTGCAGGACGAAGCTGCCCGGGTAGACCACCTCCGGTATGGTCTGCTTGTAGGCCTGCTGGTCAAAGAGTGGCGGGTTGTCGTTGATGTCCATCACTTGGATGGTGAAGGACGACTCGGCCCGCAGTGGAGGGGTACCTGCATCAGTGGCCAGAACTCGGAGCTCGTAAGAGTCCCTCTCCTCGCGGTCCAGCACTTGGTCCACGTAGATTAGGTAAATAATACTGTCCTTTGTCGTGAGGGCGAACTTGCCGTCCCCACCCTCCAGGGAGACGTTGACGTTGGAGTACTCTCCGTAGTCGGGGTCAGAGACGGAGATTCGGGCGACATACTGGCCCGGCTGGGCGCCTTCCGAAATGCGGGGGGAGCCGTCCTCACTGAGGAAGATGATGGTCATGGTGGGCTGGTTGTCGTTGTAGTCGCGAACGTGGATGGTGACGAAGGCGTTGGTGATCTCGGGGTGGCTGGCGTTGTCCCGGGCCTGCACCACCAGCTCGTGCACCTTGCGCACCTCGTAGTCCAGCGGCTTGTTGAGGGTGATGACCCCGGAGCGAGGGTCGATGACGAAGTAGCGGTCCGGGTCGCTCTGGCGGCGGTTGATTTCGTAGAGCACGAGCCCGTTGTCGCCCTCGTCGGCGTCCGAGGCGAAGACCTGCAGGATGTTGCTGCCTTGCGGGAGGCTCTCAGAGATGATGGCGTGGTAGCGGCTTTGGTTGAACACGGGCGCGTGATCGTTGACGTCCTGCACCAGCACGTCCAGCGTCATCTGACCCGTCCTCTTTGGATTGCCTCCGTCGAACGCCTCGAGGAGGAGAGAGTACGACGAACGTTTCTCCCTGTCCAGGACGCCGTTGACCACCAGGTCCAGGTAGAGGACCATGTTGGCGGCTCTCTTGGTTTCCAGGCGGAACACCTGGCCCACGTTGCCGTCTTTGATCACGTAGCCCTGGGTGGTCAGTTGGTCTTTGTCTGCGTCGCTTGCTGGGTCAAGAGAGAAGCGGGTCCCCACCGCTGTGTGCTCTGGGATCTTCAGCGAGGCCTTGGCCCTGGGGAACGCGGGCGAGTGATCGTTGATGTCGTTGACCGTGATGGACACCTGCACGGTGACGCCCGTCATGGTGACCGCTGTGAAGCTGTACTGGTCGCGCTCCTCGCGGTCGAGCCGCCGCGCCGTCTTGATGATGCCCGTGGTCTCGTCGATGAGCAGGTCGTTGCCCACGCCCTTGTCGTCGTGGTCAGAGATGAAGTAGAGCGACGCCGTGATGCCCGGCGGCAGGCCTGCGCTGATGTCGCCCACAATCGTCCCCGCCGGCTGCTCCTCGTCCAGCCTCAGCTCCAGTGTCCCCTCCTGGTTGCCCAGGGCAACAGAGGAGAGCAAGCCAATCACCTCCAGGCCCACGTAGAGCAGCAACAGCACCGCCTGTTTCCCCGTCCCACGCCTCTCAAACTGACCAAAACTGACCGCCTCTGATCCTCTGGATATCGTCATTGTGGCCAATGTTTTTCACACCTGTCTGAAAGAAAAGGAAGCAGAGAAAAAGAAGAGGGAGAAAAAAACGAATATTATGATGTGCCGTGGTGTTAACAGGGCACACACACTCCCATGCCTGCATTCCTGGTACACAGCACAGGTATACGCATAAAACACTTCCAGCCACTCATGAGCCATACACAAACAGCTGCTATGCCTGAGAAATATCTGTTATGGCTCATAGAGCGGCGTTTGCTTTAGAGCGAGGGGAGCTTTCCCTCGGTTAGAACTGCAAAGACCCCTATAAGCCAGCGCCCCATGTTGTGCAGGCTTCTAGCTGTGCGGCCTTTTGAAAACATAACACACTCCTCACGCATCCATCCCATTCCCATGGCCAGCTTTCTTGTAGCTAATCTGCTAAGTCTGCTTGAGAGGAAAACTCATCCCCGCGCCCACAGTAAAAGACTAGGCCTCAGCCTGTCTAATGTGTTTTATGTGCTTGATAGGTTGGAAATCATTTATGTTAGTCATCTCTCCTATAAATCATGCACAACGTGGAGTGAAGGAACTGTACCCTAGTTTTTATCACTTAAGATTAAAAGTCCTTGTCACTGCCAAATACCACAACTAAGGGGAAAGAAGTAACATGAGCATATCCTACTTGACTATAATCACAGTCTACGTACATTACGTGCATTTTCTGAATCATTTCTATGATTTATCACTTCAGTTATCAAAGAAAGTGTAGACTAAATAACTGCTGCCCATAAAATATTACTGTGCCTGATTATTTCCAGTAATTAACACTACTGGGGGAAAAGAGCAGTAATTAAAGGGGAGGGGACTCGGTGTGATTCAGAGAGGTGCGGTGGGTTTACATAGTGTTTAGCCAGCTGGGTGCTCTATGAAAGGGCTATGAAACATGGCACAGCGGTAATGGCCTCTGACGGACTGGCCATCAGAATAGACCTGAAACTCTACAACGAGAGTTCCAGAAATGGGGTGTTAAATTCAGGAATGTCATACAGCTATGCTTATGGGGAGAGGGAGAGAGAGAGAGAGAGAGAGAGAGAGAGAGAGAGAGAGAGACCTGCATGGAGGAGAGTGTAAGAATAGATTTGAAAATAAATCTGTTACACCAACCTAAAAAAAAAACGACAAAGCCACAGAGGAGAGTTTTCCTGAGCACAGCAGAACAACACGGAAAGCGAACAGCATTACATGGTCACCAAGGTTTCGAGGCAAAATAGAACAGATATGTGATGATAGAACAAAAAAAACCTGAAAAAAGACATGAGAAAGAATGAGGGAAAGTTTCCTACTGTTCAAAGCTCCATGGCCAAGACAACGTTTTGGAGCACATGCTTGGAGATCTCTCCTCCTGTCACATAAATGAATACAGTGCTCTCTACAAGTTAGGCCAATGCAGATGGCCAGACAGAGAGTGAGAGCGAAAGAGAGAGAGAGAAAGTGAAAAAGAGAGAGAGACTTCATACTCCACTAAAGAACAGCACTTCAGAGATCAGACAATTGTACTACTTTGGCGCAGACTCCCACACGTCCTATGTGGTTTTTTACACAGCGTGGAAGAAAAACTGATGGTCAACTTAAGTACCCTTATCCAAACCTCAGTCTACAATACTGGCAAAGTAGACACCGAGCGATCACACTGCACATTATTAATTATTGGATTATGGCTGTAATTTGTCCTTGTCATTTTTTTTTTTGATCTGGCCAAAGGGGGACTTCTCCAGCGAGAGACAATAAATTAAAATGTTCAACGTCGGCGCTTTCCCAAATTTTAACAGGACGTAGACAAGGCAAGACAACTGTTGCCAGGTCTTTGTGAAATATTACAAATGGCTGTTACTGTTTCCTCCCTCTAGTGGTTTAGTGGAGACGCACAGTCCAAGACGTGACAGTTTTACATTTGTAACAAGTTTCAAAATAAATCTTCTTCACGACTCAGTGTATAATTACAAACGCATCAACAGATGTGTGTACACAAGAGTCCATCTCTATATGCATGTATGCCGTTAAAAGTTATATTGCATGTTGGGAAAATGTGGTGTACTGTAGTATGTGAGTGTGGGGGTGGATGTGTTTGTGTGTCGTTGTGTTTGCTTGTTCTGATGGATGCCTGTGGTGTGGGTCTGTGTGGTTTGTGTGTGTGTGTGTGTGTGTGTGTGTGTGTGTGTGTGTGTGTGTGTGTGTGTGTGTGTGTGACTCCATTGCATGTTTGCGACGCCTTGTGAGAAGGTGTGCCATGTGTGTTGGACTCGTAAGAGAACGCGCCCCCGTGCTTCACTGTACAGGAGCAGGCCACCAAAAAAGGGTTGACATCATGTGACCGACCACATGGACACAGAGGACCTGCGGGCTCCGAGAAGTCTAACCCTCACTTAGCGTGGCTCGACACCCCTCTAATCTGGCCCTGCCTCCCTCTGCCTTAAACACATGTGACCCGAGAGATGTAATCTTAGTCTGTCATGGCAATAAGTGCACACAAACATGCCTTTTCACGTGCAAAAACGACAGAAACTGCACCGCTTTCAGTGCCCCCAGCAAATTTGTCTCTCGGACACTTTGCAATGGTGTCATAATCACATTTGCAACACTGCATTCTGTATACCTAGGATTCACGTCAATGATTCATGATTCCCTCGTCGTTACAACTCTACGTGACCTCTAGACAAAGACGAGGCTTTAATACTCGATATGTCAAACGGGCTACAGTGGAAACCCAAAGGGTTTGGTGGACATGGTTTGAGAAAACCATGACAAGAAGCATGGATTTACTTGTTGCTTACATAAGGCTGTCTTAGGGTGTGTGTGTGTGGGGGGGGGGGATATTTTTGCAGAAAATATCTTTGCTTGGTCAGAGAGAACAGCAACCCCCAGTGGGTCCACACAGAAGGCAGTGTGGCGTCCACAAGGCTAATGGATGTAGCAGATACAGTTGGGCACGCCATGGACAGCCCACAGCCAAGTTAAACACGGCCAGAAGCCACACAGCGCCATGCCACAGCACCAGCCTGTAGATCTGAGCTCTTAACAATGATTCTTATTCTTATATTTGACGCCTTATTAAAATATATGGTGGCGCATAGAGAGGGGGCCCTCAATCCAACTGTCCCTCAATCCGACTGAGTAAATACAGTCTAGACTGTGTGATTGACGGGGAAACGGAGGGATTGGGGTGGCAGAGAGGGAGTGGGGGGAGGGGGGTGGTCAGCTTTTCCATCAATTTTCAAACTCTGCAGCATTCACCAAACAGTGTCCTGACACGATGATCTATGAAAGATACTGACTTTCACGATGCTGGAAAAACCTTCGGACACCCCATACTGGGACCCTTAATTCTAATTCACACTTCCCCTTCAGCCCCCAAAAAGGCCCCACAATCACAAAAAGCATTCAAAAATCCCCCAAAAATTTTGACCCAAAAAGAAAACCCAGCTAGCCCCAAAGACACACTGTTGCTAGGCAAAGGTGGAAAGGCTTTCAACAGCGAATGTGGGCCACCGAAGTGCCGAATGAAACCCCACTCGCTTTTCACCGCCCTAAGAGCACTGCGGCCCTCCGCCATCGGGCCCCGTGCTCTGAATATAGCCATACAGCTGTCATCGCGGGAATTAAAGTCGGTTAAGCAGGAGGTGAAGGTGACAGACGAGTCTGACTGACGGCTTTTATAGAGGAGGGAGGCCTGTGCCATTTTACACACATATTGCCCCACCAAAGGAGAGCACCCCACCACACACACACACACACACACACACACACACACACACACACACACACACACACACCTTCCCCCCAGAGTGTCTGCTCCGCCCAGGATCTACTGAAAAATATATGGCCATGGCGACATAACAAAATCAATATTAATGTAAGAGAGGGCACTCACAGGCCACTGGCACAGTGTTGTTGCATGGCCTTAATACTACATGGCCTTGGACCATTCCCACAGTCTTGGACAGGACCGCTAGGTGGGAACGTCTAAGGACCAACATGCTGTTGTAGTATAGATTCCACAGGATGAATGTGTTTGTTCTGATATCAGGCATCATTGTTTTTGTAGCACAACTAAGCCACATTGTTTATTGCATGCTTTGAACTACTAAAATGCCACTGGATCATAAGGCCGTCGGAAGGGTCTGACGCCAGTGATGGGGTACAATCATCAACCCGCCAATCAAGATCACGTCTGTTACTACAGAAGTGATACAATCTACACGTTTTTCCCTTTTTAACATAAAAACTGCATCAGTGGGGCTATAAAACAACACATCATGTTTTCTGTGCATTTAAACCCTCTGTGCGCCCTAAACAAAACAGCTCCGTAAAACATCTTAAAACTTTAACAGCGTAACTGTACTCCACACTTGATGACTCCGATCATGCCGGGGCATGCCAGGTCGGCACACATATTGGCCAGCTCCAGGGCATTACTAACCCTGGCCATTCGGTCTCCAGTAATCAGAAACCGAGGGCTAACCAGAGGTCCTTACTGCCTCACTGCTCCCTCACTGCCACAGTTTCTATCAGACCTGGATGTGTGTATGCCAAGTTTTGATTCAGTCATACAAATCCACACATGACGTAATCGCCAGGGAGCATGTGACACTCTCCCGGGTTTCTCCCGCCACACCTCCAGCCATGTAAGGCCTTTTCTGTTCACCGAATCTCCTAGAGGCCTGTTTAATGGGATACGAGGTTTCCTGGAGAAAACAGTGTAACTGTAGAAACAGGGGGATTCGAGATCACTGTAAAAGACAAGGAACGAGGGGGGAGAGAAGAAGAATGGAGGAGAAAGGAGGGAAAAAAATCCTCTCGCTAGCATCCAACTTTCCCCAGTAGGGCTGGAGGCCGGTCCAGAGAAAACAAACTGGGGGTTCAGGCAGTGACCCCACAACTCCAGGTGACACACCACACATGCCAAGGCCTGGCTTGAGAGAATGGTCATGCTGTTCACGAAGGCTTGCCCAACACTTGCCTGAATTCCCTGTGAAACCACTGCAGTGCTTATTCAGAAACCTCAATCACCAGTGCATGTAATATAGCTCAGGTATAAATGTCAGGTATAAAGACGACATATTTATATTCTGCTCTCGGCTAAATCCTTATATCTGGCCCCGTGTTTAACTGCGCTTGAGGGCATATGCGAGTGGAACTGCAACAAACCGCAGAGAACATTTTGGGGGTTTGATGGAAAGAAGCTATACTGGAGACTTAATGAACTAGGACCTCAAGTCTGTTGCCCACCGAAGTCCACCTGTCTGTCAAACCTGTGCTTTTTTTGGAAGTTTGTCAAAAAATTAAAACGTAAAATTCGATGTAATTTGTCCTCAGATTTAGTTATGGAACTATTTCAGTTCACTGCAGGTTAAGGAACAATATCTATAAATTCATATTCATAAGAAAAGAATGTAATAAGTTTCATGTTGTCAAAACATGTTAATTATATGTTGTTTGCTGACTGTTCAGCTATGGCTATGATGTTAGTTCAATATCTTTATACTTCAAAAGTTGTTAATGTGTACCACAACTAATGGTATGATTTATCCCTATGCATGTCAAATCAATAGTCTACAAATGTTTTCTGACAAGGGTTATGAATTATAATTGTCAAATATAATAACATCTCTTTCATTCAAATTAAGGCCATTTTGATTGCTTTCCTCTTTGACTTATTGATCTACAGCGTGGCCTAAAATAGGCACAGCAGTACTGCACAACAGAATAGACGAGCAGGCGTATCCAACAGTTTATTGTGTTTGTGGAAAAACATGTCCATAAAGTACAGAGACACAGGCACAAGTACAAGTACGCCTCCCCAGTAGAATTTATGGAAGACAATGCTCCGATCCCATGAGGAACTCTGTCCAGTCAGAGCCATTTTGACCACAAGAGTGGTTGGAACCAGAAGAGGGAGATAGCCCGCATGAGAGGAAAACCAGAAACACCTCCTTCAGTTACTCAGCAACCCAGCACCCCCACTGCTGAGTACCAACGCTTCCAGGAGGTCAACAGCTGAGTGCAGAATCATCCTTCGTGTGGGCCTCTTCGGAATACTACTTCCCAAATAGGAAGCCATTTTCATGACACAGACAAAAAACAAATGCCCATTTCGCGAGAGGACCAAGGGATCGATCTGTGGTTCCACTTTTATTTATTTTTTCCTGTAATTTCAGCGGACGACATCCATTTCTCTGCCTGTTTCCTCAAGGGGAGTGTTGAAGCTTCAAGTGGTCAGCATCTCACACACACACACACACTCTCTCTCTCTCTCACACACACACACACACACACTCAATTTCCAGATGGTGCCGTTGATCCAAAATCACTTAGCGGGCAGGTATCGCGTAACACCACTTCAGTATCATATGCTTTATTAATTCACCAGGAGAGGAGCAGGGCCAGAGACTAAACATGGCACACTTAGCCAAAACAGGACCAGGGGGAAACCACTCGCATCTTCCTCTGCAACCTGATCGCCACTCCCGTTCCCGCCTTTCCACTGCTGCCCAAACACACACACACACACACACAAACTCACAAACTCACACACACACACACACACCCATGCGGCAAGAAAACTGAGAGAGAGACACGCTGTCATATATGGTGACACAAGCGACATGGCCATTGATCCGAGCGCTTTGCTGATCCTATAAGTGAGCCGCAAGGTGTAAATCCAATAAGTTAATCGTATTATGACAAAACAGATGTTCGCCGTTGGTTGGAGATGCTCGCTTGGCCTCTCTTGCTGATGGGAGTGGGATCTCAGCCCTACCGCTCAATCTGAGACTAGCAGTGGGACACGTGATGGATTGGATGACTTGGAGGGGGAAAAAATAAACTTGTGGTTTTAAAACGGTGATAAGAGCCAGCTCCCAGACAACTGAGCAAAATGTTCTCTCACTCTCTCTCCATCATGCTCAGCGCCTCCTCCTCCTCTCTCTCTGTCTCTTTCTCACTCTCTCACTTTCTCTCGCTCTCTTCAGGAGGAAGACTAGAGGAAATATGACAAACTAACAGGCCACACATACTGAATTATTCAGACACAGGGATTCTTTGCTTATTGAGCATGGCAGCTATCGTACAAACTAACAGCGGCATGTAAACCTATCTAGCCTCAGTGGAGTGCTGGCTGGTGCTTCAGTAACAGCCGGCCTGGGACCTTGCTCACCACCCCGAGAACGTGTCAGACGAGAGGGAGGATCTCTGTGCGATTCTGAATGGCACCACAGCAAATTGAGATGATCAATCTGCCTGTGGCTTCTCGGAAAGGTCAGCGAGACACAGCACAGCAACATGACCACTGCCACTCCACAGGATAAGTCCAGCGGCGCCGTCCAGCAACCAGCTGAGCCGCTGCCACCGAGTCCAGATGACACCACTGACCTGCTGTTGGGTCACATCACTCATGTTTGTGGTTTCACTTAATGCAACATGCTCTGAGATCTGTTGCATAAAGTTGGACTGTTGGCCACCTCTGTGGCACGCAAGCATCACATTTCTGAGAAAGCCAAGGCCTCTTTGAGTTCATGTAAGCTAAGCTTATTGACTCAGTTTCAATGTTCTAAATGCACATTTGTCTCTTTCCAATCTTGCCGTATCAGCAAATCAATCTTTTTCCACGCTGAAGTTGTCCAGCAAGCTAAAAAAAGTCAGGAAATTAATTTCTCTCAGATTGCAATCATTGACTGACTCCTCATTAATGGAGAGAGAAGCAATGCGCAGGCAGACCAATATTTTAATAAAGGATGATTTGACAGAATAATAGGAGGCTGTGGAAGTCGATAGTGGAAGAATCCAGAATAAATGAATCTGAGGACAATCAATCCTACATTGCAAATGTAACAAGGCTAGACACACTGTTTAATACATGCACACTGAGAATGGTGCATTTCCAGTCAGCTTCACTGACTCAAAGTCAAACATTTCACAACTACACATCTTTTCACAAGTGCATTAGTGTCTTTCACTGAATTCTATGTGATAACTGCACTGATTGTGACCCTATTTGGAACACTGGGGGAGAAACAGCAAAGATTCTAGAGCACCAAGATCTTTGAGTGAAAAACTCCACTGTACTACTGGGCCTGGAGGCTGCTGTGGGTTGACTGGTGGCTGGCGTCTGGCAGCCCCCTGAGCGCACTGCCCAAGTCCCCAGCCACGCTGCCCACCACCGGCATGTCCAAATGCATCAACCAACAGGAACCACGCCTCGACGACGAGGTTTCACACGGACTTTACCACCGGGCTCTCCCCTTATCTGCCTGCTAGCCTGCATGTTTCCAGCCCATTTGTCAGGGCTGAAGCTTGAGATTGACACTAAATTACAGGCTCCTGTGGGAGAGGGAGGAAGAAAAAAAAAACTCCCATGCCAGGCTGGGGGCTGCAGCGGTGCGCTGGGTGTGTTTGGAGAGGCTCAGTCCTGGGAGTGGCCTGTGAGAGAGTGACACAGTACTACTACTGCCTCTTACTATGGTGGATCAACAGTACAAACATACTGAAGGAGGATCAACTTTCCAAAACTGTCACACCGATGGACAGTTTGAAATGGACGTAAGCCTGGGTGACTCCTCGGGTCATTGCTCACAGATGTAAATCACAGGTTTGTGGGTGTCTCCCTCTCTGACACATACCGCGCTGCGCACACAGCCCCCCCCCCAAAAAAAAGTGTCCCGAAAACTGGTTATTTTGTGGTTGGCACCAAACACCAGTTGCAGCTACTGTGCTATGCAGTTACTTTTAGTTTGTGGAGCACTGGAAGCATCAAGTGAAAAAGAGGGAAAATCTAAAAAGTCCAATGCATGTGGTCTCACAACCGCAACCAATGGCTGCAGTCTTTCACCAGCTCGAGGAGACTAATATTTTTGTGGTGTGGAGACTCTGGACCCTTTCGCTTTACCAAATTACACAGAAATTACAGCCTTTCCCTACACAAACACACATGCTCGCTAGAAAAATAAACAAGAACACAGGAGGCTTACATGACATACTGCTACAGTGGTAACAGACAAGCCTTTGGCAAGTGGACAAGAGCAAAATATAAAACCAACTGTAAACAGTCAAGTGAGTGGCATTTCCCCCTGTTGCCTTGTTGCTCTATTACTGTGACTGTAAGGAGGAAAGGCCTTCTGTGGTAGAATCAACAACCCTAAGCAACAAGCATCCTTCTGCTGCCTATCTTCCTGTGCCTCTGATTAGAATGCCAGTGAGCTGACTGCAGCAGCTAACAATAGCGTGTGTTTTATGAACTAATTACAATCCTGCGCAGATATAAAACTGTTGCTGTTACGGGATGCATGCTAAGTACAGAGTGATTACAGCGTTTGGCTGCTATTCTCCACAGCTGAGTTTATGACGAGGGGGAAGAGAGAGATTGGCGGCGACTGAAAAGGCACCACAGTGTGCCCACTGCAGCAGGGGAGGAGTACGGCCTGAACGGCAATGAAAACATTTCCACCGGCTACTTAAGGACAGAGATCAGAGGCACAATCATATTTGTTTTCTCTCCACTTTCTCAGTAGTCATCTGTTATTCATTCTCTCTCTCTCTCTCTCTCTCTCTCTCTCTCTCTCTCTCTCTCTCTCTCTCTCTGTGTGTGTGTGTGTGTGTGTGTGTGTGTGTGTGTGTCTGTGTGTGTGTGTGTGTCTGTGTGCGTGAGACAGTGTATGTGTGTGTGTGTTGATATACATGGTGGGAATCCCAACCAATGCAGATACATTTGTATACTTTTTTGACTGAGATTGAAAGAAAACTCAACAATCAAGGATGCCTTTAACCCTCTTTGAAGTTCAAACTTCAAAAGTTGCATCTGTGTTTTTACAAGCATAGCTATCACCAGGCATACGGACCCACAAAGGTGACCAATCCAGAGATAACTCATCCACAAAGTGAGTTGGCACCACCCCAAAACTCTGATCCTTTTTGTGCAGGAAACCAATTACAGATTGGCCTACCGACCTAGTTTGCACTTCAATTATGGGCATTCCAGTCACAGAAACACACAACTTCTTCCATATGTCCGTGTTGACTTCCATGACCGTTTTAAATAATTGTATTATTGTTTGTAATAAAACATGGGCTACACTAACCATCTTTTTGTTCTGACATCACAAATTGATGTCACATAAACGCAGTAGGCTATAGGGTATGGAATAAAAGTCCTATGTGGACACAATTCAAAAACTTGATGACAATGCAAGTCATCAAGTGGAATTCCTTGGACACACACACCACTCAGAAGATCTAATTGTAACATGCAACTCCAATAATACCAATACCCCTGGGCCCCCATGTCCTGTGATCAGCTTCCAAGAAGTGACGAGTCGTGGCATTAACAGACCACCTCATGCGGGTACACTTTTCTTTTATAGTCCTGTGATCTTAGCGCACATGTGTTCCGCACCCAAACCGCATTGGTGATGGTGATGCTCCTGCGTAAGCGAGGGGTCTCCCTCCCAACCTGTGTGACCAAGGCATCTTCATTAAAACCAAAGGACCGTTAACTTTCCTCCCACACGTAGAGGCTGCATGGCCGGATTAATGGACCCCCACTGTAAACCACTATAAAAGTCCCCCATCTAGTGTAGGCCAGGGGGGCATACCGACTAAATACACAGCTGTACACAGATATGCATGCTTAGGATGGTTCAAGGTCCCATATCCCAGATTCACAAGTCAATGTGTTTATAACAACTGCAGGAACTGTTAGAAGCCTTAAAAAGTCAGTTTATCCAGCTACATCTATCCAGCAGAGCTGTTTTCTAAATGTTTCAGAATGCAAACAAATGCAATTACAATTTGCATATGGGCTTTACTTGAATACCTTTCCATTTCAGTAGCTACCGACCATTGGAAAACACGTTAATCTGGCAAGAACTGAAACATATGTTTTGTGTTATAACCAGAGTCGATTTTCAGGCGGGTGCACGCCTCGCCATGAAGTAACCGATCTCATTTCTCTCGTCTGTGAGGTGGGCACAGCCAAACTGAACCCGGGATAATGTGTCACCGAACACGTCTCACTTTACACGGCAAAACGGACTTGGTAAATACATTGCTAACAGAAATGTAGTAATCAAAGGATTTGAGGTACGTTATCGAAAAACAGTCGCTTTGCAAATTGTCTATTTTCAAATTACTTAGAGAGAGGCTCCTTTCTCGTTAATAGCCCTCAGTGACAAAGACATAGATCCCACTATAAATAGGCGAAGGAAATAGATTTGACATCGACTTCACTTAAGCCATAGGCATACATAAGAATCATGCTCCCTACGTTAGTTTGAAATATTGTATGTATTAAAGCCACTAGCGCTTGATCAATATTTGTGCCATAATTATATAGCTATTTGTTTTAGCTGGTTAAAATAAAACGATATCATATTTGGTACATTTATTTAGTATCAATTTATTGATTTGCTAGCCTACTGGAATAAAAACCTCTCATTGCTATCGCGTCCCTGATCGATACCACACAGATGCGTATGCATCTGCCGGTAAGGTAGGCTACGTCTGAGCTAGAGTAGTCCAATTTCCCATAACCCTACACAAGTTCAAGGAAAAGGACTAGTTCTGTTCTACAAAATATCACAATCTAATGAAATAGAGAGCAATGACAAAATAGAGTAAAGACAAATACGTTTTCTGATTGAATCAATAATCATTCCTTGCAGCGCAGCCTATAGGCTACTGACACAAGCGTTATCGCTCTCCCCATTCAAGATTTTCTTGCTAGCAGAGGGCTCTTGTAGAAGTCATTGTAGGCAGCTCAAACAGAGAGGTGTGTGCAATTGCATATAATGGGTGATGCACTCAATAGAAGCACAGACACTTACATTCATCTGATCCAGCCCTGCTGCTGTGTCGATGCGCTCCCGTTGTTAAAAAAAAAATCTTATTTGAATACAGATGTATTCCCCTCAGTGTCGTGTAGAATTCAAATAGAAAAATCGCTCAAGGAGTGATATGAAGAAATTGCGCTAGATCTACGCGAAATCCATGGTCACAGTGAACATAGAATATTCCTTTATAACAACCACTCTGCAGTCTATTCGTCCAACACTGGACTGTATTCCTTGGCTTTCCCCCGTCAGGTGAGCGAGTGCGCCCAATGTTAAATTGCCTGCTGCCCGGCATAAACTAGCAGCTCTCCAATCCTCCGGAGCGTCCCTTCTCAATGCAGCCTCTACGCTACAGCAGGTACCTCAGCTCGTTTCCCCCCTCCAGCATCCAATTCAGCATTGACTGGACGCTGCTCAGAGGACACCGCACCTCGCCGAGTGAAATCTGACACCAAGATAAGGCCCGTCCTCCTTCTCCGATTTGGATTGCTAATGTATTGGACACGTGGGGAGCTGCACAAAAGGGGGAGCAGAGGAGAGAAGGAAAGGAAAGGGAAGGAAAAAAGGGTTAGGGTTGTTCTTCTTGCAGACTTTGGTGCCACCAAGCTCTGCCTGGGAGTACTGGTTTTCAGACAAAGGAAAAGCTCATTGTGTGCTCCCTTCAAGCGCTCAAATCAAGTATGAATAATGCATAGGCTGATGCTCAATTAATTACTACTGTCACGTCAATTAAATTGAAAAACTGAATAATCAATATGGCAAATGTGCATGGTATGCATGCACTGCATATAGAGCAATTGGTTTGTTACCACAAAAACATAAAACACATTGTGTAATTGTAATGTAATCTTAAAACTTACACACATTATGCCAGCTGTCTATGTGTGAGATGAATGCCATATGGCATGGCATTGGCACTTCTATGTGAGTATCAGTGAACATTATTACGGAGGACTTTTGCTAACAGAAATGCGTTCTTAAAAGCTGAACCTAGAGAGTGCACGGAATGAACCCCTATTATGAAGGTCCTCACTTGATGCATACACTGGCTTCTGAAATCATTACCATTGGCTCTGTGTGTAGAGTAGGGTGCTTAGGGATTGTGTGTGTGTGTGTGTGTGTGTGTGTGTGTGTGTGTGTGAGAGAGAGAGAGAGAGAGAGATAGAATGTGTGTGTGTACGGTGGGGGGTGGACGGTATTGCTGACGCAGACCAGTGGAGGACCAGCTCCCTGCACCGCCCCACAGAGCATCAGCAGGACTGCAGGACCATTCATCAATCTGGAGAGTAGGTCAACAATCCACCTGCTCCAGTGGCGGCGCTGAGGGAGAGAAATGGGGGGAACTGCACCTTTTTCCCCTTTCACCCACCACACCCTGGAATGGGCAGACTGGAGGACCTGAATGGAATGGGGAGTTCTGGACCGAGGTGCCAAGGTGCCCTGAATGTCAAAATACATATTAAATTGCAAAAATGTAAATGCACAACACAAGTTTCTTTTGATTGTAGACATAGGCTATCTATTTCCCTTCCCCTAATATCTAGAACCAACTCATTTACAGCACCTTGAGAATACAGATTTTAGAATGCCACATGCTGTTTCTTGAATGGAAGCATTGTACAGTCTTCAACATTTTTTTTTCTAAACAGTAACATTTCATTTTGAGAGGACATTACCACAGCATTTTCAATAGAGATTCTTAACTTGGACCAGATGCTGCTGACACTGTGATGCTCAAATAGGTCTCTCGAGGAAGATACACCATGACAGTGAAAATTTATTCCCAGAGCAACTCCCCAAGTCAGGCCTTGGGAGTGGGACCCATTTGGCTCCTGTGTATGTACAGCAGACGGGAACTGCCTCTGCCATTTCAGGTCTTTTTACCCAGATTTTATTTGGGTGATGCCGTTACTGAATGACCTCCATAACCATCACCTCCTATTTCACCTTCAAATTAAGCAGGTAGACCTACACTCACTCAACGTGACTTTAACTGGCAACTATGTGCGGCTGGGGGATCCAGTAACTGATTGGCAGTCGCTGGCTCAGCCGCATTGGGAGCTGAGGTCATGAGGTTCTGCCCCGTTAAGAGTTAATGGAGGCTCCTGTCTGGGATGGCTGCTCAATGCTCGGTGTCATTAGAGGACTGTGTGTGTGTGTGTGTGTGTGTGTGTGTGTGTGTTTTGGCAGTGATTCATAAATTAGCATATGTAATGTGTTGAAGGACACAAAGCTGTCTTATATGAAAGGGTTCATTAGAGTCTTCTGATGCACAGGACTTAGGAACTTCATTTGGATTAGAAGCTGTCTGCTCTCAGAGTAATTGCAGTGGAGCGATTTTTTATGGTGCGAATGTTTTATTTGTTGTATGTGTGTGTGTGTGAGAGAGAGAGAGAGAGAGAGAGAGAGAAAGAGAGAGAGAGCCACTCCAAAATCCCCATGATTAGTATGCTTTTGGAACACAGCTTGGCGACGTTCAGAGCCGTCCACTATCTGGCCATCGCCACACATTCAGTCCCCGTCCAAAGGCGCTGCGCTGTCCAAGCAGGTGTTCATCTGTATTATCTGATTCACACTTCCTTCCCCTGAACTGCCTGGATGAGGTCACCCTCTCAAGCTCTCCGAGAGAGGAAAGGGTGTTTGTTTCCATTGTCAAACCATCAGCAGTTCTCCCGAGGGCTCTCCATTTCAAAAACTCACCGTCGGCCCTCATATGGCGATGGACAGTGGCCACAGAGGGACAAAAAAAACCCTGATTCTCCATCCCCCACCATGTTCAGCTGGTTAACAGAATAGGGGATCTGTCAAATGAACTACACATGTCAGCACAGCACCGAAATTCAATTTGCGCACAAGCTCATTGCGGAGTTCACCGGTTTCACGTTTTCGGTGGAGAGAGCCGTGTTGGCGGCTGTCTCTGTGTCACACATTGCTTTGGGTGAAACTTAACCTCGAATGTTTCTATGGTTCTGACAGCTGTACATACAGTGAGAGGCTCGCACACCTCCACAGGCCTCTGTCCACACTGGGTCTCACTTTGCCTTAAACACACCTAGCCTGCTTAGAGAGAAAACAGCCATTACGGAGGCGCAGGGTGATCATTTCACATCAATGTTTGCAAATGGGAACTAAATTGCCTCTGATGGTTCACTTTCAAAGCCTGATGACTGTTTGATGGTTCCTTTCGAAAGCCAACGACTGTTTGATAAGAAAATGGGAAAGTCCAGCTGGCATGTCTAGCTGCAGTTCAGGAGTTCCCAGACATGAAAACAATGGACCTAGTTCCCTAGAGCGCATCACTCACACGCACACACACACTCAGCACATAAGTGCTTAGTACTCTTTGGCAATCTTTCGACTGTTCAAATGGGCCTTACATTTTTGGAAACAAATTTGGTTATGTTCAGGAACAAGTTCCTTTACATATTATGCTTGGGTAAGGGAAGGCCACAGAAACCCTCCTCTAAAACATCTGCTCAAGTCCATATGCGTCAGTGTTGCCGGAAATAAGCTCCATCTAATAATGCTTGCTTCCTGTTTCCACTACAAAGGCCCTGACTTATACGACGTCTTTACGCAGTCAACTCTGCGCCTATTTTTGAGCTGCAGTGAGCAGACACACACACGCACAGAGACAGAGGCAGGAACTCTGGGGCAGGAAGAAACTGTGGACGGTACCCATTCTTTGACAAAACCGAGGTCGAGTATGACCTGCTGTTTAGGCTCGGTAGGAAAACAGTGAGTGACAGCATTAAAGCATTTGCTGAAAGGCTATTTCATCTCTTGGTGTATAGAGAGCGCGGCTAACTCGGCTGTCTTGCTTCCACTCGGTCGGACTGATTTCTTAAATCCACGGCAAAAATCCTTTTCTCTCTGAACCCCTTGTGGGAATGTGAGTTTAGGCTGGTTCTTGCTTTAAAGCACTTGTAATCATCTAATGTGTAATTTCCATAAAACGCTTATGTTGGATATGAAGGCAGAAACATTTATTGTAAGCCATGCTAATTCCACAAGCTCTGGCTTCTTCAGAAGTGTGGAGAAACTTTATTTTGACAACTTTTCAAAGTCACCTCTGAAAGTTCCTTTCATGAGAACTATCTTGCCAAACATCCCGGTGCTGTGAGCTGCCCTGAAGGATGGGCTAAAAGGAACAAAACAGGAAGGCATTCTTTTTTTCTGTCTTGTAGTTCCTGCTTAGTTTTAGCATTCAAAGCAATTATCATTGAGAAATTGCTATGACGATTTTCCAGCTTTTGTGTTGCACGGAAACCCAGGAGGAAGATAATTCACACTGAATTTCAGTCTTTCTCCCACTCTGTCTTTGTCATTTGCTATCTTTGTTTATCCTCTCTACACACACACACACACACACACACACACACACACACACACACACACACACACACACACACAAACTCATGCCACATGCACAAGGTCATTAAAGAACCCCAAGAGACCTCCATGACACATCTCATCTTTTTTAATTGTCTGTGTCTTGCCCAGAATAACAGAGATGGGGATGATGTAAATTGAGGGGGGGGGGGGGCAGGCATAGACAGATCCACAGATCATCCCTCCAGATGCAATGTGATCAGGGGGAAACGCTACTGCCAAGCCTGTGATCTCTCCCCTAATGAGCCCAGTCCAGCATGGATACCACTATAGGTCTCCAGAATCACAGAGGTGAAGTGACTTAGGAAAGGACCACTCGCACCAGGGAGCAGGTCCTTATTTGGCATCGAATTTACTGGACAGTGAGGCAGAATCATCCCTACCAAAAAATACAGGCCTTATACATCCTGTTTCACATCTGGACAAAGTATCTCGGCTTTGAGACAACTGTCTGTTTTGTCTTCATCAAGGAGATGTGGCTCTGAACTCTTTGACATGGATGGGGATGAGGTTTCTCCCTGTTTGGGAGAAAAGTGGGGGAAATCAGTGGCTTGTATTTACAGGCCCCCTTTGGAGCAAAGCGCAGGTTGGTGGAAGTGTGATTTTATAGGTGCGGATTAGAGTGGATTTAATGCAGAACGAGGGATCTGCAGGAGCTGGTTTTGATATACATCCTGTTCCATCCAGGTCTGCATCTCTGAGAGGAACACATCCGTCCACCCCAGCAGAGGCTCGTAAAAGACAAGACACCTTTTAGCTCTGGTGATTTCTCCTTCCGCCCCCAAAGGAAGTTTCTCCCACACAGGTTCTCCTGATACTGCTCCGGCACCGTGGGCAGAAGATCAAGGGGGTTCTCACGTCCAAGTTCTCCATCACGTCTTGGAGAGGTCCTCCTGATTGACAGCTCATAAAAGTCAGGATGAAGTCCTGGCCATGAGGTGACCATCAGGGTTCCTACCATCAAACGTCGAACAGCACACTTCCATGCCTCTACGCTGGGGCTGTGTGGACCATAACAGTCCACATGAATGGCTGGTGAAAAAGGTCTCTCTACCTCGCATTGTCCGTGGTTTAAAAAAAAGAGAGAAAACAGGAAGTTTCCTGCGCTGAGAACTTCCTGTAGGTTATTTCGCTAACAGTGCAGCCCGGGGCAGGGGGTGGGTGGATGTGTGGGGGAGGGGTGAGCATCATGGTGCAGTACACCTCTCCCAGGCCGGCATTCCTCCCTATCAGCTTCCTTCCCCTCCACCAATGCCCCGGCTGTGAACGGCATCGTGGGAAAGCCGAAAAGTCACCGCCGCGTTGAGTTTTTTTTTTTTTTTTTTTCTTTGCTCTGAAAATGCTCAGTCACTCATCGCTCAGAGGCCCTTGGGCTCACAAGTACACAGACAGACTGCTTTTAGACTGTGACATGGGTGTGCCTGTGTGTGTGTGTGTGTGTGTGTATGTGTATGTGTGTGTGTGTGTGTGTGCATGTCTTATACATGTCTGTGTTATATTGAGAATAATAAGTGTGAAAGTGTAAATGCATTTGTTCAATGTCCTGCCATTTTTTGTGTGAGATTGTGCACGTTTGTGACTGTTGCGTGAGTCTGACCTCTTAACTTTTGTTGCCCCTGATTCCTCTGTTAGGTGCATTGCTTAAACCAGTCGCCAGCCATGTATTGTGCAGATACACTCTTATCAACATCAATCTTTATTCAGTCCTTATCAGTGACAGAAAGCTTCTCCACTCGATCAGAACCGGAATCAGCCCACCGGCCTTTTTGCACGCAGGGGGGCTCTTCGCACGGGGCCACATTTCCTCTGTTTTATGACTCCCCCCGTTCCGTTCCTCTATCGTTCTGGCTCTTGGATTATACGAAGGCTTGTTTTATGTGAAAGCCATCCGATCTGGTGTCATAGAAGTCATCCTCTGAACCCTGCTGCTTCTGTTTAGGAGTTTGGCGCCGCCCTACATGGCCGAGATGTGCGGCGGAAGGGGAAGATGGGAAGGTCAAGTGCAGCGTGTGTTGGGGGACAGGGGGGTTGCGGTAGATAAGGATTCCCTCACGTAGCTCCGATGGAACTACAACGGATCACTCAGCTGCTTCCTGTTTATTCCTGCTGTGTTGTGATGTGGAGATAAAAACAGGGCGACCTTCGACCTTTGACCTGGAAGACAGGGAGGTCCATCCTGTGATGGCCTCGGCCTGCGTGCAGAGGAGGGATGGAAGGGTAGAGTTAGGTCCAAGTCCTTTTTGGAGAGGTCTCGTGTCTCAGTCTGGGAAAGGATGGAGGACTTGGTCAGACAGGGTCTTAGGCAATGTCTGACTTCTGACAGAACAAATTGAAGAGGAATTTATGATAGATTTGCCCTGCATGGAGCAGGTTTGTTTTTGCCTGTTCAGGATAAGAAGCTTTTATCGGTTTTGTCATTTTGGAACACTATACATCATGTTATCACATTAGCACAATTATTTTAAAGGAACAGAAAGAAAATATCATCAGAAAATAAGCATGAATCAAATATCAATTCTAGTGGTAGGTACATGACATTACACACACCTCCAGTCATACGTTTTTTTAGCTAAAACGTTAATGTGGAAACATTAGAGATTAAAAGAGGAAAAAAGCTCCCGATCTTGAGCATAAACGCATGGGCTATTTGGTCCTGGCCATGGGTCAAGAACAACTCTTACGCCGCGATAACTCTCACAGCTGTCTTTACAGAGGGCCAGCACATGGTAACAGCACTTTTCTAAAATGAGAGGATATGTCACAAACTATTTACAAGATTGAGATCTTTTGTGTGCTTTTCTGACGAATTCAAATCGACGACATGGAGCCGATCCAGACACCACAGAGTTTATTTGCACGGACTTCATTTTGAAAAAGATTGGCAAACTGAATAGACAGTGAGGCTAGATAGAGAGGGGAAAGACAGGCAGTGCACAGCTGTAAATTCTGATCAATGTGGATGGATGCTGAATTTTAAATCAAAAAGAGAATCTCTGTTTGGCTTGGATCTATGTCTGTAATCAGGTGGAATTTCCTACGGCTATGCGACCAATTGCCAAGCTTCGAGAAACTGTACTATAAAGGTTGGTACGAAGGTTACTGGGCCTTGTCAAAACTATGTGTAAATATTTGAGTGAACAATGTAATGCAGCAATATTTGGCCTGTAACATATACTGTAGCATATGTGTTTGAATTAGGCCTAAATGATTTCCTGAGCTGAAGTAGCTGTTGCTGAGACAGAGCATTTATCCCACAAACCATAGTAAACATAAACTGTCCCACTTCAACTTGATACGCATATATAGAAGTAAAACAAAACCATGTGAAGTGCTTCTATTTACAAATAAATCTTAACTTGATACCATGTCAAACCTTTCACATTCTTGCCCAGCAATGCTTGATTTGTTGTTGTGCCTGGCATACAGCTACTTACAGCCACCAAATCTCACCAATTTTACCTCATAGACTTCTTTAAACTTGAGACCTAATCTACTGGTAAAGTATATTTTCATTATCTCAAAGACATGCTAATAAGCAATGGTACAATAAGATGTGTGCAGGGCTGTAGAAACCCAGTGATACATCGCACACGTCTCTGTTAGCGAGAATAACTCCCACGCAACGTTAGCTCCCAGACAAATCAGAACAAATATTTAGAGAAATGCATTTGCCTCACAAACATGGACAGTTTGTGACATATTTGTTCAATTAGATTACATTTCAGAACACGAGAAACACTGAAACTGAGGCCAACTTGTGAGCCTTCCCACCGACAGCACTGCATCTCAAACGTGGCCTTTTATTTAAAACAGGCACATTTTTGATGCAGACATGATTGTTAGTGAAGTCCCACAGGCAAAGCGAGCATTTGTTGTGCATGCAGGCAGCAGTCAACACGCCTCGTTGCATCATACCTGTCATCACAGGTGAATCGCTCAAGCCAGAAAAACATCTGTTCAAGACACGTCGCACCCACCACCCGAATAAATCACCCAAAAATGTTGACACTTTGTTGTGTCATCTCTGGTATAGCACAGCTTTGCACAAGGGGAGTAGAGAGTGCAGTCGTTGCAGGGTTTACAACAAGCGCAATCCTTGTTTGTCGGACTCCAGCCTGTATCTGTTTGTGTCAGTAACCTCTCTTCGGGGTCATCTGGAGCCAACCCATAGTGGCGGTCTATAGCGAAGGTCTGGAAAGGGATTTGTTGCTGAGAGATCCCCTCTTTCCCTCTCTCTCTCTTCCTCTCTCTCGGCTCCCTGCCCTGAGAGGTGATGGCGCCTCTTGGACAGCGCTGCAGCTGCCAGGTAGCTTTAAGGGGAAATGAGCTCATCCTGGCCGTGTTGCAGATAAAAGTTTGAAATGAAGAGGGCTAGTGGGGTGGGGGGACGGAGACTCTGCTAAATCAAACTCCACAGGGCCCCTTCAATCTGGATGTGCTGTAATAGATCCAAGCTGACTGTTTGTGTTGTTCTCTTTCTCTTCAGAATTGTGCTTCATAAATATTGTCATTGTGCTGATAAAAACATCACTGTGTTCATGACAGATGTTATGACAGCCTTATGTTGAAGGACAGGGAAAACACTATAACCATCAGCATTTCACATTTTGACAATCAAGAACCATCAGATCCCTTAATCATTCATTATAACAAAAAAAAAGCTAACCCTAGGTATCAGAGTTTCAAAATACAACGTGATTTGCAGTTGGCTGTTCTTTGGTGTTCGATGACTAACCACGTCTTGGCAGGCTGGGGCCCATGCAGTCAGCATCTCCTCTCTGAGTGTGTCCTGCAGACTAATCCTGGCATTGTATTTACATATGGTTCATGGCATTTTCAACCGCTGCAGGAGCTGAAGTTGGATGGAGGTTGGGTTGGGTGGTGGGATGGAGGGGGTGGGGAGGGGGGCTGAGGTAGGGCGAGGTAGCCAGGGAAATTGAAAAGGAGAGTGTGGGCAGGGTGGGGGTCTTGTTCTGCTTCCAGAAGTTTCTGCTTCCCTTTTTTCACGCATGAGCCAAAACAACCATTATTCATCTCCTGCTGATGGAAAGAGCAAAAAAATGAATAGATAGAATACAAAAAACGAAAGCCTGTCCTTCACAGCTAAATGCATAGGTAACGCAACACTGGCAAATTTGCAGACAGAAAATCAGACAAAATAGAAAAAGGAGGACAAGAAAGAGTGAGAGGGAAAGAGAGAGAGTGGGTGAATGAGCAAGTGAAAGAGAAAAAAAACAGAGCGATAGGCATGGAAAAGCGAGGTGGCGTAACACTGGGGAGAGATCTGCTGCAGCGCTTAGAGGTCCGCCTGCGTGCCACATCACAGGAGCCACTGATTCGCAGCCTCTGTAATTATTGTGCGAAGGGCTATTTCAGTGATATTTGACTATGGATTAGCCTGGAAACCGCCTAAGAGAGGGTTTCCATGGCAAAGCTGGAAGTCGCTGGTAAGAAATAATAAACAGAGCGAGGCTCAAATCAAGATTGGCCGTGACAGCCGGGAGACACGGCAGTAGCGAGGGCCCACAGTTTGGGGAGGGCCCATTTTGGGGGGAGGGCGTCCCCACCCTAGGTGTGATCATGTACACAGACAAGGACATAGACACTGTGTGAGACGCAGGCACAGCTTCGGAGCCATCTTAGATCGGGGTTATTAAATATGTGTTATTTTTTTACCATAGCAACGCCATAGCACTTCCATGGCCATGCATCCACACTGTTTTTCATTCAGATCAGTGCTGTGAAATATAAGGTCTCTCCTGAGATGCTGGAAAATAAATAGACTGTCCATCACCGTAGATGATTCTTCCGAAAGAGAAACTCGAAGGAAATCAACAAATTGGTCATTGGCACCAACTGTTCTATACTGCAATATTTTCTATATAGACAGAATTGGGAATGAAAATAAATCATGATCTTGTCGACTGAGGAAAGCATATAAACCCACCATGACCAAATTATTTGTCTATGTCTTCTCATGTTATATAAGGTTCATCATGGCTACGAGTGCAGCGTACAGCATCCAGATTCTTCTAGTTAGTGTGTATTCAATTATCCATAGTGACAAAACCTTTCCGTCAGGAACTATTCCGCGGTTGTGGAGTGAATTTGACTTCAAAAGGCTTCAACCACGTCACTGACTATGAAAACACATAATTATCTACCAGTGTGCATTTAATTAGAAAAAATACTAATGTATATGACCTCAGATCTTCATGATTGTTTCATGTCACAAAAAGCTGTGAGCTGCTATTAAAACATCAAGCCATTGCCTCATAGTCTCTCTGACTAACCATATTTTCTCAGGATTTTATGGGAAGATGACTTATGGAAGCTCATTATCTTTTCTAAAATATGTTAAAGACACAGTGCTGCTTCCTGCCCCACTGTTTCTGAGGTTAAAGCCACAGGTAAAAAATGGCACAAAATGCCTTAAAAGGAACCCAACAACATTTTGGGAAATTAGTTTATTCATTGCTTCCCCAGAGTTAGATAAGATGATAGGCCTACATACCCTTCTTGTCTATGCAGCCTAACTCAGTCTGATGCAGCCACCACTAGCTTAGCTTAGCATAACTCATTGAGGTGGGCATAACCAACTAGTATAGCTCTCCAAGTAACAAAAGAATCACATTTACATGTTGTGACTTGTAGAATTACAACAAATACCGATGCAAAATGAGGCCGCGATTTTCAAAGCATATACATATTTGGAACTATGTTCTCATTTAGGCGAAGCACTGTTACTTGGGTAGATTGATTTGCAAGCAGCACCTGAAAAGCTCCAGTCTTACTTCTGCAAATCCCAAATAGCAGTGCTTCACCTGAATGAGAATGTAGTTCCAACTATATGCTTAAAAATTCACTATGTCTCATTTGACATTGTACACACTGTAATTACTAGTCACAACTGCAAATAGGACAATGTTGGAGTCCTTTTAAGTATAAGTATAAGTATATATACTTTTTTGATCCCGTGAGGGAAATTTGGTCTCTGCATTTAACCCAATCGGTGAATTAGTGAAACACAAACAGCACACAGTGAACACACAGTGAGGTGAAGCACACACTAATCCCGGCGCAGTGAGCTGCCTGCTTCAACGGCGGCGCTCGGGGAGCAGTGAGGGGTTAGATGCCAGGTGCCTTGCTCAAGGGCACTTCAGCCGCGGCCCACTGGTCGGGGCTCGAACCGGCAACCCTCCGGTTACAAGTCCAGAGTGCTAACCAGCGGGCCACGGCTGCCCAATTTTGCACTTTTGGGAAATAATCTAGTTGGCTCAGTCCACCTCAATGAGCTATGCTAAGCTTGGCTAACAGTGGGTGCACATCAGACTGTTACTGCACACACAGAGACAAGAATTGTATGCATCATTTTCTGTAACTCTGAGGGACAGGGCTAAAAAGCTAATTTCCCAAAATGTTGGCGTGTTAAGTGATGTTAAAACCGCGGATCAGTATTTGTGTGTTTTTGTGAATAAACAGATTTAAGACATGAGAATGAGAGAGAAATGAAACTGAATACAGCAGAGCCATTTATCTTTAATCCTTAAATAATGCTGTGCTGATTGGGGATATTTTATAGCCAAACTTAGCCTACTAATAGTGCCCAGTGTATGCCACCCCCACCCCTCTCTTCTCCCAGTACTCTCTCTCTCTCTCTCTCTCTTAAGACGTTGCACAAGCCTACTGCATGCGTTTGTTTATTGGCAGACGGAGAAGCTCATTGTTATTTGCAGATAATTTGTTCCTCTGGCCGATGCTGTTGTTTGGGAGCCCATCTGCGCTGCGTCCGGATCAGCAGTGATAAGAGAAACGTTACCGCCGTCATTAGGAGGGAATGCAAAGGGAGATCATTATTCAATTCCTCTGACAAAATAATTCTTTGCAGCATGGGTAACATTATTCACCTTTAGTTAGGAAAAGAGATGACGTTTTGGACAGAATATTGAACATGGCTGTGAATTAGTAAAATGATAGCAATCTTTCCACAGAAAATGATAATATTTGTGCCGAAGAAAACTTTCACACATTTAGCTGCGCAAAGAGCGTCACCAAGCAGCATAAACAACTTTGACCCGATTAAACAAGACAAAATGTTTGGTAAATAACAAATACATTATCATGTCAACTGTAGAGAGAAGTATGAAGACATAATAAACCAATTGAGGGCAACCACAGAGAGTTGGGGAATAAATATGGGAGCAGATGACGACGGGTCATTTGAGTGGTGGAGAAAAAACGAAGAGAAATGACACTAGGAGCGGAGGTGAAGAAGTCAACCAGGCTTTTACAGGGTGGTGTGGAGCAAAGAGAGGCAAGGCCTCAGATGCAGAGACAAAGGAAACACAAAGGGCCACCAAGGCTATTGAGTGAAATGACAGGCGCAAAGCAAATGTGGGGAGGGGGCACAATTAAAGATTAAAGTTGGTTAGCGGCACATAGCAGCTGGGTCGACAGAAGCCGCAGTATCATACTAATAAAACAAAACATGTTCTCTCTCTTTTTTAAAAAAAAGAGAAAGTCTTTTCATCAGAGTTAAGTGTCATGGATTGTGGCCAAATGTTAGCCTTGGGACTGTCAAGCACAGTGTAGCCTACACTACGATTAGGAGCAGTTCTGTGCAAAACCAGGTCATGGCCATTATCGTATTACAGAGAGGCGCTCTCACCTGCAGCCTGAGTGCTTCATTTCCTGTGTGTGAGAGAACAAAAGGCAGGGGAGCGTTTGAAATCCGGGGCGACCTTCAGCAGCAGCCATTACGTTCGGTCATATTTTCACACTTCTCTCCGGATATATATATAAGCGAGCATGTGGGTCGGACAGGACAACGAAACACTCGGCAACCTAAAATTCTCAGATTATCGTCAAACTCATGCACACACACACACACACACACACACACACACACAGATCCACTGAATGTTTTGGTGTGCTACATAAGGATGCTTATTCAATGTGAAGTTAATGTGGTATCATGAAAATGTTTGACTTGTTATCTCAACAACATTTTTTACATTATCACACTCTTAGGTCTCTGTTTAGACAGTGATGGCAAATATTTATACTCTTGATAGGCCCATATGGTGATCATTTAACTATGTGTTAAAGTATTATGAAGTGTACCACTGTTCCAGCTGAATTTGGCTTTGTTAAACAAATATGCATAATTTGTTATTTTGTATTCATATATGTATACACACACAATATACACACACACACATCCACATGAGTTGGTTCATCCTGTGATCCATGAAGCCTGGTAGGTAAAGCACTCTCTGAATAGAATTTGTCATGTTGAGGCCACATGAAGCACCTCTAAATCAGGGTAAATTGTTGCAATTGGGGGCTTGACACATGGGCTGTGGGCGCTCAGATGTGGGTTCCCCTTCCCTCTGAGGTAATTAAATTGTGGTTAGGCGGGGTGAGGGGTGGCCTTTTGTGTATCACAAGGCAGTCTGGAGGCTGCACACTTTTATTGAGAACAATCAAACATTAACCAGAGGCAAAGGTGGTAGCCATTTCCTGGAAGAAAGAAAAAAGATTAAGATCAATGAATGTGAGTGGTGCTTTGAGTTGTTTTGACTCAGGAAAGAAATAATGCGTGACTAAAAATGAGGCACTGATCTTATCACAAGGTCATAGTGTGTGGTAATTTGGCTTCTGAAAAAGAATGAATCTATACACATGCACTCACATAAGAAATAGGCCTTTTTCACCAATGGCCTGTCCTTCAAACATACCCAAGCTCTGTGGCATGTGATCCTCAATGTGCTCACTCAAGGCAGTAACAGTCACCAGCTAAATAACATCTGAAAGCCACATTGCATGATTTCATCACAAACATCCGATTGGATTCATGACAAAGCTACTCACTGAAAGTTACACTTTTTAGGATAAACCGAAAACATGTGCAATTAGCTCTTGTTTTTGTCTCACAAAAATCTAGAATTTGCATTATTTGGTAAAAAAAAACTGAATAAACATCCTATTATTCCACAGCACAGTGATATTTCATACAAAAAAATGTTGTGTTTTGGCAGACTCCTTGTGAGGATAAAACACATCAAACACATTAACTCACACGGACAGAATCAGTCATGAGGAATTTAAATACTACGCTGACTTGTTAGTGAGAGTGTGTGGCCTTGTGTGGACGTGAGGGAGGGTGGGTGGGGTAGAGAGGGAGGGAGCTGCCTCTCCTCCAAGGAGCCAAGGCGAAAGCTTCAGGGAGGAGAGCCAACAGGCATTCTGAAGCGGGCCAGAAAACTCCGAAGTAATCTCTCTGGCTCTCTCAGAAAGTGTCTGCGGTGGAGTCTCTTAATTTTGAGATCGTTTTGGGCCGAAAAATAGAAAACACCCCTGAAGGATTGCAAATGTGTACAGGGGATTCTGGGTAATCAGTCCCAGGTTTTTTTTTTTTGGGGGGGGGGGTGAGTGCCTTCCTTTTCTGTGCAGACAAGAAGACTACAGTTACAGTTACTACAGTTATACTACAGTTACCCACAGGTGGTTTCCATTTTAGTGTTTGTAACATCCTCTTGTTCATCTTCGTTGCGGCCTTGTTTTTTTTCACTTTAATTTCCACCTTTAGTCTTCTATGAATTCTATAAATATTACATGGAGTGACTCAGATTGATAATACACAGCTGTTTTTCCTCGACAACTTTTTGTTTGCAACATAGAGCAAGAATGGACTTGCGGTCTACTTGACAATGCCAATTTCTAAACTGCAAAAAGCAGATTTTGCAGTTTTTGAAACTTCAGTAAGTAGCGGTCACAGGACACCTCCAGCTGTCATTAAGGTGTGGTTCATATGATGCAAACCACTAAAGCATATCACTGTTGTCTTATTTAAGTGTCACAGCTTAAGCTCTTTGCCTAGCAGAGGTTTTTCACATCTAATTGAGCAATGTAGGCAACATTCATCACTCAACCAGCACTCCACCAATGCTGCTATTAAAGACTGCTAAACCATTTCCTTTAACAGCAAGGTCATTTCTCATGCAGATAAGTGTTACTGAGATGTATAGTTAATGTCAGATGAACTTCATAATGCACAAAGCTGAACTGTCTCCACTGAGTTTGTGGTGGTGCAATGGAAGGCATTGATGTTCAAGGACTCAGAGTCAGATGTGTTGTTGTGTGATGTTTTTGGGGGCGGCCTGGGCGGTCTGGGAGTTGAGTATTTTGGCTTGGCCGGCACCGCTTTGTACGATGGAGCCTGTTCACACATGGAACCACAGAGAGATGCCACCCACAGCTTCAGGGTCCCTGGCAGGGGCAATTCTAGACCTAGAGCTTTGCTGGGGCATAGGCCCCCAACTCCCAATATATATTTAAAAAAAAAAAACATTTAAATGTGCGCGCAATATGAATTAATGGCTTTACGTCTAGCCCCCCATCATGTCCTCATCCATTTCTTGCCTGTCTCTCTCCTCCTCCTCCTGCCTGGTACTGGACTGCCCAGCCTGTGCTCTTTCTCCCCTCTCTTCTCCTCCTCCTCCTCCTTCTCCTCCTCCAGCATTCTCTCCCTCAATTGTTGTAGCAGCCACTATCCAGCAACATCCAAACACATAGGCATAAGTTGCCCTACTGTATACTCACTGCATGAATTTATTAGGCTTTCATACACAAGAGTAGCTTATTTTTAGTCAAAATTGAGATATACTTCCCTCCCAGGCAAGGGTCCTGTAGTCATCCTGGCAATACTGCAGTTCGTTGTAGCTTAAATTGTCAGACACCAAACAGGACGAGGACCACAAAAGCGTCACGTTCAAAAGTTTATTTAAGGGTTGGGGGTTAAGGGGGTTTCAGGGGTTCCGGGGGTGGTACAGGAGTTCCAAGAGTCTGCGTGTGTGTGTTCCCCCAGTAGCCGAACAGCGATGGCAGGAGCTGGGTGATCCGGGAAGTCCTGGGGGAAACACACACACAACAGCAATTGAAACGAAGCAGCAGTACAGTCAAGGACTAGGCGGTATTCGTAGAAGAGGGACGGAAGGCAGGTCAAGATTACCGGGGCTGGAGAACACAGAAGTAGTCGAGCGGGTCCGGGATCACAGGCAACGAGTCAGAGGCGTTTTCCAAAACAGGCAGGTAACTGGTGCTGGTTGCAGACGATCTGACAAGTGTGGACTGAAAAGCAAGGCTTTATATACAGGGCATGATGAGTGGTGAATGCAGTGCAGCTGGTAGGTAACGAGGGTGAGGCAGAGCAGAGCAGGAACAGGTGGAGGTCATCAGACTTCAATCAGCGTGTGTTACCAGGCAGAGAGAGAGCTCATGACAGAACCCCCCCCCCTAAGGGACAGCCCCAGAAGTCCCCAAGAGTGACACCACGTCGGGAGGGCGGAGGGGAGCCGGTGGAGGGCTAGAATTCCTCCGAGTGGTCCGAGTGAACATCCTCATCCTCGGAGGGAGCTGGAGGGTCGTGGACAGAAGACGGGACAGGTACCAAGACAGGGTCAGGCACAGGACAGGAAGCCGGGCGGGCAGGACGGTTAGGGACCCCTCTGGGGCGGCCCCTACGGATTGCAGGTTGATCAGGATGCAGACGGTGGAAGTCGGCGATGAGCGTCCGGTCCACAATCCGACTGGCTGGCACCCAGGTTCTCTCCTCAGGTCCATAGCCCTCCCAGTCGACAAGATACTGGAGGCCCCTACCTCGCCGTCTGGACCGAAGCAGGCGTCGAACGGTGTACACCAGCCCACCGTCAACGAGGCGAGGAGGAGGAGGAGGAGGAAGCGGCACGGGGACCAGCGGGCTTTCATGCGTCGGCTTGACTTTCGAAACATGGAAAGTAGGGTGCACCCTCATGGAGGTTGGCAACTGGAGCCGGACTGCGGTTGGGCTGATGACCCTCTGGATAGGGAACGGGCCGAGGAATCGAGGTGCCAGTTTACGCGATTCCACCCGCAGTGGGAGATCCTTGGCTGACAGCCACACCTTCTGGCCAACACGGTAGGCGGGTGCCGGCGATCTTCGGCGGTTAGCCCCAGTGGCATAACTGACAGCTGACTTGAGTAGCGTGGCACGAGCTTGTGACCAGGTACGACGGCAACGGCGGGCATAGGCGAGGGCAGACGGGCACGACACATCTCCTTCCTGGCTGGGGAACGGGGGGGCTGGTAGCCATACACACACTGGAAAGGTGACATACCAGTGGCAGAGCAGGTGAGGGAGTTGTGAGCATACTCTATCCACATCAGTTGTTGTGCCCAAGCCTGGGGTTTGCGAGAAACCATGCACCGCAGCGCCTTCTCCAGCTCCTGGTTTGCCCGCTCGGATTGACCATTGGACTGGGGGTGGAACCCAGAGGTGAGACTCACTGTGGCCCCTAGAAGACGGCAGAACTCCTTCCAGAATGTAGAGGTGAATTGCGGGCCTCGGTCAGAGACAACATCCCTGGGCAGCCCGTGTAGACGGAAGACATGATCAAGAACAGCCTGGGCAGTCTCTCTGGCAGATGGCAGTTTAGGGAGGGGAATGAAGTGTGCCATCTTGCTGAACCGGTCAACCACAGTGAGAATGACAGTCATCCCACCTGATGGTGGGAGGCCAGTTACAAAGTCCAAGGAGACGTGGGACCAGGGTCGTGTGGGCACAGGCAAGGGCTGGAGTAAACCAGCGGGGGGCCGAGTGGAGGACTTGTTCTGATTGCAGGTGGGGCAGGCACGGACGATTTCTCGGACATCCCTTCTCAAAGAAGACCACCAGAAGCGCTGGGCAAGGAGATGGCAGGTGCGGGCGGAGCCCGGGTGGCAGGCAAGGCGGGAGTTGTGTCCCCACTGTATGACCCGGGACCTCAAATTCTCTGGGACGAAGAGACGACCGTCTGGGCATGCACTGGGACTGGGATGGTCACGGAGGGCCTCTTGAATTTCCTCCTCGATATCCCAGCTCAGGGCAGCTACGACGCAGGGATCGGGCAGAATTGATGCAGGTTCCTGGGAAGGGGCGTCATCCTTATGAAACTGACGGGAGAGAGCGTCCGGCTTGGTGTTCCGAGAACCTGGGCGGTATGACAGGGTGAAGTTGAATCTGGTGAAAAACAAGGCCCAGCGGGACTGTCTGGGGTTAAGACGTTTGGCATTGCGGATGTATTCGAGGTTTTTGTGATCGGTCCAGACCAGGAACGGAACTGTGGACCCCTCCAGCCAGTGACGCCACTCCTCCAGGGCAAGCTTGACAGCCAACAGCTCACGGTTTCCAACATCATAATTGCGCTCTGCAGGTGAAAGCCGGCGAGAGAAAAATGCACAGGGGTGCAACTTGTTGTCCTCCTCTGCCCGTTGAGAGAGTATGGCCCCGACTCCCACGTCTGAGGCATCCACCTCGACAACGAACTGCCGGTCTGAATCCGGCATCTGGAGGATGGGGGCAGTGGTGAACCGGGCCTTGAGGGTATGAAAGGCTGTGTTGGCCTCTGGGGTCCAGAAAAAGGGGTGTTTGATGCTGGTCAGAGCTGTGAGGGGAGCGGCGACGGAGCTGTAGTTCCGGATGAATTTCCGGTAGAAATTGGCAAAACCGAGGAATTGCTGCAACTTCTTCCTATTCCCCGGAACTGGCCAGGAGGTAACTGCCGAGACCTTTGCGGGGTCCATCTGGATATTGCCTTCAGCGACGATGTATCCCAGGAATGACACAGTCTGAGCATGGAACTCGCATTTCTCCGCCTTGACATAGAGAGAGTTCTCCAGGAGCCGTCGAAGAACCAGCTGGACATGACGGGTGTGTTCGGACAGAGTTCTGGAGAAAATTAAGATGTCGTCCAGGTACACGAAGACGAATTTATTCAGCATGTCCCGCAGCACATCATTCACCAGCGCCTGAAATACCGCTGGGGCGTTGGTGAGGCCAAATGGCATTACCAGGTACTCATAATGGCCGGTGTGGGTGTTGAATGCAGTCTTCCACTCGTCACCCTCCCTTACTCGCACTAGGTGGTAAGCATTTCTAAGGTCCAGTTTGGTGAAAATAGTGGATCCCTGGAGCAACTCAAAAGCAGAGGTGAGTAAAGGCAGAGGGTACCGGTTCTTCACTGTGACATCATTCAGACCTCGATAATCAATGCAGGGGCGAAGAGAACCATCTTTCTTTCCCACAAAGAAGAACCCGGCACCAGCAGGAGAGGAAGACGGGCGGATGAGTCCAGCTGCCAGGGAGTCCCTGATGTAATCCTCCATAGTTTTTCTTTCAGGAGGGGATAGTGAGTAGAGGTGACCTTTGGGTGGAGCAGTCCCAGGGAGGAGATCAATGGCACAGTCGTACGGACGGTGTGGGGGCAGAGATGTGGCTTTGGTCTTGTTGAACACCTCTCGGAGGCCATGGTAACATTCAGGGACATTAGAAATGTCGGGGGCAGTGCTGGGGGGTACTGAGCCGGGGGGCAGCGAGGCAGCACGCAAACAGGTCAGGTGGCAGGCATTTCCCCACTCTTTCAGTTCCGGAGGCCCAATCGAGGTGAGGATTGTGGAGACGGAGCCAAGGGTAGCCCAGGATTAGGGGTTGGCCTGGAGAGCTGAGCAGGTGGAAGCGGATGGTCTCTCGGTGGTTTCCTGACACCATCATTGAGATGGGGGCTGTGATGCTGGTAACTGTGCCAATTACGTGACCGTCCAGGGCCCGGGCTGGAACAGGAGTGGACAAGCGATGGCTTTCCAAGCCCAGCTGACGAGCAAGTCCTGTGTCAATAATGTTTGCTTCTGCGCCAGAGTCCACCAGGGCTGCCAGGGTGTGGGTGGAATCAGACAGGTGAAGACAGACTTGGATGAGGGGTTTACGGCTGATGGAGGGCTGAATGTTCATTGAGCTCATCCGGATTCCTCCTACATCTGGTGAGCTCCGGCTTTTGCTGGACAGGTGGCGACTCGATGACCATCACCACCACAGTACAGGCACAAGTTGGAGGTGATGCGTCGCTGGCGCTCTGCAGGGGTTAGGGAGGCGCGGCCGATCTCCATCGGTTCAGACTGGTCCGGCTGGCTAGATGGTGTGGCAGGTGCGGACAGAAGGGCAGTTGGGACACTCCGTGTGCTGGTGGATGGACTCTGGCACCCTCTCTCACGACGGCGGGCCTGGATCCTGCGGTCGATGCGGACAGCCAGAGCAATGGCTTCATCAAGAGTGGGGGGTTGATCATGGGAAACCAGCTCGTCCTTTATGTAGTCCGCCAGGCTGTGGAGGAAGGCATCCACCAATGCTTCCATGTTCCAGGAGCTCCGACTTGCCACAGTTCGAAAGTCAATGGAGTAATCCGCAACAGTCCTTCTGCCTTGGCGAATACTCATCAGGGTCCGAGATGCCTCGGCTGTTGTGGATTCCAAATCGAATACCTTGAGCATCTCCTCTGCGAATAGGTTGAAGGTTGCACATGCTGGGGTCTGGCGCTCGAACTCCGCCGTTCCCCAGAGTCGAGCTCAGCCCGTCAGGTGAGTGATCACGTAACCGACCCTCGTCCCTTCAGTGGCAAAAGTCCTGGGTTGCAGGGTAAACTGGACACGGCAGCTCGTCAGGAACGCCCGTACCTGGGTTGGGTTGCCGCTGAACCGCTCTGGATTGCCGATCCTGGGTTCTGGGGCTCCGGCAGCCACGGCAGCAGTGGACTGGGCAGGAGACTCGGGTGCTGGGCCGGTGAGCAGGCTGGCTGGGGCTGGGCCGGTGGGAGCAGGCAGAGGAGAAAGGTTGGTGAGAAGTTGAATGATCATTGCAAGTTGTTGCTGTTGGAACTGCTGACGCTGTTGGTAGCCGGCTTGAAGTAGGGAGGCAATGTCAGCAGTGTTGCGGTTTACCTCTCTCTCTGTCTCTTCCAGGCGTTGCATGGCGGTGGGAGGTTCTGGTTCGTCGGTTTCCATGCTGGTTCGACCGTGCGCTGGGTCCATGTTTGGTCAGATCGTACTGTCAGACACCAAACAGGACGAGGACCACAAAAGCGTCACGTTCAAAAGTTTATTTAAGGGTTGGGGGTTAAGGGGGTTTCAGGGGTTCCGGGGGGGGTACAGGAGTTCCAAGAGTCTGCGTGTGCGTGTTCCCCCAGTAGCCGAACAGCGATGGCAGGAGCTGGGTGATCCGGGAAGTCCTGGGGGAAACACACACACAACAGCAATTGAAACGAAGCAGCAGTACAGTCAAGGACTAGGCGGTATTCGTAGAAGAGGGACGGAAGGCAGGTCAAGATTACCGGGGCTGGAGAACACAGAAGTAGTCGAGCGGGTCCGGGATCACAGGCAAAGAGTCAGAGGCGTTTTCCAAAACAGGCAGGTAACTGGTGCTGGTTGCAGACGATCTGACAAGTGTGGACTGAAAAGCAAGGCTTTATATACAGGGCATGAGTGGTGAATGCAGTGCAGCTGGTAGGTAACGAGGGTGAGGCAGAGCAGAGCAGGAACAGGTGGAGGTCATCAGACTTCAATCAGCGTGTGTTACCAGGCAGAGAGAGAGCTCATGACATAAATAGCCTAATAAAGCCTTGCCATACTGACTTTTGGTGATAATTTGCAAATGTAGCCTAATAATCTACACAGAATCAGAGTCTGATTTTGTGTACTCTGATTCTGTGTAGATTATTATAGGCTACATTTACAAATGCAGCAAACTTATTTAAGTTTACCATTAAACCACTGATCAAATCACAGCACTGGCTATTACCAGCATAAATGTTACCTTTAATATGGACAATTATCATACCTCCCTCGTCCTCCTCATCTCTCCTCACTGTTCCTTTCCCTCTGCCTCTGTTCAGGAAGAATTGTCTGATGTCCATCTCTGAACAGTTTATCAGGCTATGTTTAGTTTTACAGTAGGGCAGCTTCACAAACAGTATAGGCTACTTTTACAGGACAGCAGTTTTACAGTAGGGCAGCTTCACAAACAGTATAGGCTACTTTTACAGGACTCTCTCTACAGTATGAGATAAATCCTTATTAATTGTCCGCATGTGTGCATGCAGCCTCATCATTGAAAAACAGATGCTAATTATGTGGGCAACATTCTCTAACAGCGATCAACTTGTCATTTTTTTCTGTCAAACAAGTTGTGAATTTGTTGTAACATTAAAACAGGGGACGACTTACTTTGTGCTCAAAGTGATATGACGAGCTCCAGCGGACGAAATACTCGGAAGAATCAGGTGAACAATTTTCATTGGTTGTTGCGTTCAATCTTACCCAGCTACAGAGGTGCTATTTCCTGATTGGCTATTATGGCCCCTTTCTTTTTCCCCTTGTTTTTTTTTATTGGCTGGTAAGTGACAGGCTCGAATCATGACTAAAGCAGGCACGGAGATGCGCTCATGAATGTCATTTCCAGCGAGAGCAGCGCTAGAGTTGTACTGGGGCACTGGAGACTTTTACTAAGGCACGTGCCCCAGTGAATAAGCCCCTGGTCCCTGGGGAGCCATTTTGGGAGAGACGGGAGGATGGGTGCTGGGCAGAAGGAACTCGGCCAACAAGGGGAATCTCCCTGGATCTGCTTGATGCCCAACTGGCAGAAAAGCACCCAAATAGGAGTGCCATTTGTGTTATTGTTTATGTTGTTGCTGTGTTTTCCCATAAATCTCTCTCTCTCTCTCCATCTCTCTCTCTTTCTCTCTCTCTGTCTAAGATTCAAATTCCAAATGCACAACACACATAACAAACAAACAAAGAATCTTTACTCACAAAGGGCCAGGAACAGTAATACTTGATACAAAACTGTGGGTAACATAATCACAATGAACAAGCAAGGTACTGAACAAAACCAAGGGTTTAAAAAGACAGGAGGCAACACAACAAGCGGCATGAAATAAAAACATTTTTGCAGGTACACATTTTGTTTGCTTTCTTGACATACCTGCAATCTTTCACCCAGCCGGCTATACATTGCTGTGTTGAAATTGAAAGGAAAGGAAAGGTGAAGTGACAGACACACACAGACATGATCAAATAAGAGTCCAGAAAGACACAGGGAACAGCAAATCCAAGATGGTGACACTTTCCTGTTCTCTTCACAGCAGCGCTACTGGGATGATGATTAATGTGCACTCTGGGTGGAGCCCAGAGACAGACGTCTCACTCCTCAGACCCTGGCAGGGCTTTAAACATATCTATCAATGCATTGGATTACATCTCACATGTGTGCTTATGCTTTTGTTGCCCTGCACTCTGCAAACAGGAGATAAAAACTCAGAAGGCACATGGGTGCAGCGTATCCATGACCTAGTTCCCAGGATCTAGCCCTACGTGAGGTACGATTCAGCTAGGCACAGACTGACACTCACTCACAGGTCATCTGAAGCATAAGACAGGTTTACCGGCAGACAGCATTGCTAATTTAAAAATATATTACCATATTTTCATCATAAAGATGCAAATGTCATCTTAGCATGAGATGGTCAAATCATGGAACCGATGGACACAAACTTTGAATTAACAGCAGACTTCAAAATAGAGTGAGCTAGTAAATGTCAAGCTAGTATTTCTAAACATATGCATATATTTAGCATTTGCTTTAATGGCAATAGGCCGAGTGTTCCCTAAAGTCTCACAGTAAATACCATTAATATGTTCTGATCCGGGGCCATGCTTTATTCCTTGCCCTATGTCCAACATGAAAGGCATCAGAAGGAAGTTATTAAAGGAAAGAACACAAATCCTAAATTCACACAGACATAGGTTTTTTCCTCAAGACTGTTCTTATCTAACTGAAGGATACATTTAGGCACGGACTACGTAGAATTCTAGATTTTTTTGCCTTCTCCCTTTTCATGACAACCAGACTTGATTATCAACCTGTCTGATCTGCAGCCAATGAAACAAAAGATCCTTCCCAAAAAACAAAATCTTGTTATTACTTCAGATGCTGCAAATTTTTTATTTGTTTTAATGTTTGCATGCTGTGACTTTGTTTCCATGACAGCAAGAACCTCTGTGGCATCTTTTTGTTGTTTTTTATCGTCATTACAGCACCAGCAATATTATGAGTGGCTGCCTGTATGACAGTCCAGGGTAAACATGTAATTTTGACATGGCAAACAAAGAACAAAGAATGTTCCAAATTAGGAGACAACACATCTTTGCTATATGTACAATGATAAATGTAGCTTTACTAGCATTTCCAGAGAAAGCAATGTCACAGGATCGGTCATCGGGGTTTTCAAGTTAGTCAGAATTTTGGTACTGATGGTGATTCAAGTCAATGTCATCACCCTACCCACTTTCACACAAAGACTGCCAGTCGCACGGGAGCTGTTCTCCATAACTATAGAAGGCCAGATCAACCACACAAGAGCGCAGAAGAAACTCTTTCATTGCATTCGTTCATTCTTTTCATTGCACGACAGAGCAGTCGTGTTGCTTGTGGACTATCAAGAACCCATCTGGAGTATCATCTCCTTTTGAATACTTTGTCTTTTACCTGTAACAAACTATAACAATGCATATCTTCAACTACATAACACTATGGAGCAGAAAACAAAACAGATCAATGCCAGTGACCACAATACACTGTCTTGTACACACACAAACCCAGAGTTTTGTTTTAGAAAAGTAATGTGAGTAACACTTAAAGAATAGCTTTACTGCTTGACACACGGAAATAACTGCTTGAATTGTGTAGCATTACATTCACATCTGAGTGTAGGCACTCGGATTTACAAACTATTTTGAATGATCCAGTGTGTGTG
The DNA here is from genome assembly GCF_018492685.1 of Alosa sapidissima. Classification (NCBI taxonomy): domain Eukaryota; kingdom Metazoa; phylum Chordata; class Actinopteri; order Clupeiformes; family Clupeidae; genus Alosa; species Alosa sapidissima. The sequence continues at coordinate 34,297,567 of NC_055961.1, read as the reverse complement.
TGTGTGTGTGTGTGGATAGGGCTCAGGGTGTGCACAGACTTATGTGTTTGTCAGATTGTGGGCTCTGTGTGCGTGAGTGTGTGCGTGCAAGTTTGTTTCTAGCACAAAGATTAGCCGCATGCGATCTGCTTTCCATTATATCGCATGGGAAAACAACGTCCAATTTAATGTTTAAAAAGCCAGGCCCTCTAATTTACAGCCAGGGTAGAGTGTGACAGCAGGCTTAAACACATTTGCATGGTGCTTCAACTTAAAGCACAACAGGCCGTCTGAAGTACCATCAAAGATGACCTCGCAAGAGCCAGAGTTTCCAAAGCTAAACATAAGTGCTGGAGGATATTCCAGATTACACTTAATCAATTCACATATTTTGACCATAAGTGTTGAAAAAAATCAGTGAGGTGTGCTGCTCCTTTATATAAAAAAAGGCAACGTTGAATTGACATAGGGATGTATTTGCTGAAATGTGTTAACATGTCCAGGGGCATTTTTGAAAGATTTTTCAAAATGTACTATTTTTTAATTTGGAAAGGTGAGGTGAGGTGAGGTGTGAGGATGGAGCACCCAGTCCAGTCTAGTCTAGATTAGATGAAGGTGCTGAGTGTGTCATCCCCTGTTTTTTTATGAAAGGTGAGACAAAAAAGTCCTCTTGATGAGACTGCCAAAATAGTTGGCAAAATAGTCAAAATAGCCAGAATAGTTTTTCTTTCTGATATGCACACAATGATCATGCTCCTTTGTCTTCTAAAAGCATATCATTATTTTTTTTTCCATAAAGATTCTGTGCTCTGGCGTTGGCTTTAAGCCTCTATTGGCAAAAATAACTTGTTCTCTCCTCTCCCTGCTTTGTCACTTGGCGTGCAGAACAGTGATCACCCTGATTAAAGCCACTGGCCAGCAATGTGCTAAGGAAATTGTTAAGGAGATCTGACAGGCTTTGCGTCTTGTTCGGCCAGATCACTGTCAGGGAAGAGGCCATTGGGTCACACGGCTGCTGCACCGCGGCAGATCCACCGTGTCCGAACCTGCGCTCCGGAAGAGGTAAACACAGCGTTGCTTTCATGCGGTGCCAATGTACTGGTGCGCATTTTGTCTTGTTAACGCGTTTGTTCCAGCGATGCGGCAGACATACTGCAGGTTGATATTGGAGGAATGCTGGAGGTGGGGGAGTCATGACACACACACACACACACACACACACACACTCCAGTGCTCCAGTGCTACTCCTCCCATTGTCATGCCAACAGCAGTGTCTTCTCAAAAAGCCTAGATGAAGACCTGGAAATGACTGTTATGTCCTCCTCATAAGACTCCCATTCAGCATAACTATCAAGCAAGGGATATTGACATGTAGTGGTTTAGGATTTAACCTTTCATGTCCATTTGAAAGTCCTTAATCTTCCATAGCTTTTAATATGTCACCAGAGGAGTGACCAGACTGTGCTAGACACTGGACTGCTTTTGAAATCCAGCTGACCTCAAATGGCAGAAACACACATTGTCAGACACAGTGTTGGCCTATGAGCATGCAACTCAACATGAGGCTTTCATGGGCGTGTGTGTGTGTGTGTGTGTGTGTGTGTGTATGTGTGTGAGAGAGAGAGAAAGAGAGAGAGATAGAGAAAGAGAGTGAATCTAAGCCGTAAATCCAACAGGGGAGAGCGTAACCGTGCCCGTCAAAGATACCAGAGAGAACCATCCAGACGAATATCTCCCGCAGCTGTCCAGTAAACGTGCAAGGAGAGGATGGGAGAATAAAAACACGGCCTCCGTTAAAGCCTTCCTGTTTTCCCCTGACACACATCTAGTGATGGGAAGGTTAATGCCTGTCGACGTGATATATTCACTCTAGGCCAAATAAACACATCAAAACGCCAGGCGAGCAAGCAAGCAGGAGCCAACAACTTTGATTATCTGGCCCCGGTCTTCGCTCCCATCAGCTGTGGGAGCCGAGCCGACCTAACGTCCTGGAGGCAGCCGGTCGGTGAGCGAGCAGGCTCTGGCACAGGCACAGCTAGGCCAGGTGCTGCACAGATACAAAGGAAACGATGGAGCCCTCCACATTTCACTACTGGAAGGAAACCACTTCCCTGGGAGTAAGAGGGGGTGAGGGGGTAGAAGAAGGGAAAGGGGTGGATGGGGGTGTGGGGGGGGGGGGGGTAATAGTGCTGTGGGAGATTACAGATTTGCCAGAGAGAGAGAGAGGAAGCATGCATGAGGACTGAGTGTGTGGACATGTCTACTAGTGAAACTCTCACTCACTCTCCTTTTTTCATCTCTGGAATACCAGCAAACACCCTTTTCTCTCGCAGCAGGCCAGGAGAGGAAGTGAAGAGGAGGAGACCGGCATTTCCATGGAATGACGAGTAGCCCATGGTGTGACTCCCATCATGCAATGGGACGCGCCAGGGGGCTGCACAGGGGTGGGGTGTCCGGTATTTTCAAGCCCCCTCGCCTGTGTTTTTGATCATCTCACAAGGCCGACTGAGCGTGCTAAATACAGCAACATATCATGACAGATATTGCAGGAGGTGGTCAGAGTTCTTACCTTCCCTTGCATGGCCTAAAGTGCTGTGATGGAACGTGTGGGAGGGGCGATGTGGCCCCAGAGAAGGACACACACACACACACACACACACACCCCTGTGGCTTTGGCTCTGTGGGAACTTCTGAGGGGAAAAGCATATCATTTCATTCCCATTTGTCCGGTGGTCATCATTGGTCCTCTTGGGCCGAGCAGTTGCTAGGGGAGCAGGACACAGAGCAGAGCCTGCACGAAGGCCTTACGGAAAAGCGTAAGCCTGAGCGAGCTACCCGCCCTTGTTTGTCCGTAACTAGATGCTTCCGCGGTCAGCGCAGGGCCGTCTGCATTGAGCTCTGGTTGTTGGCCTTTGAAAGGGACTGACCGGTGGTTTTCTGGTTTTCTCTGTCCCATACTGACAAAAGACAATGATACATTTTGGTTGGTACAGTCTGTGCAAAAACTCTTTTATAAATAAATGCAAGAAAAGTAAAAGAAGAGGAATTTTGTGAGGGGAATTTGGATCCAACATGTGCAGATAGGGTGTGAAGTACAGAAGTGTTCAGCGCATGGCATGAGCCAGTGAATCTTATATCTGAAGGCTGCAGATATGGTACATGCCAGAAAACCACTATTAATGGTCAACTATATATTACAACAGTCTGTGCCGCAAATCTTATAGGTGTGTAATTTGATTGGAAATGAGAAAGTTTGTGTTATTATGACTGTCAATGCAAGAAAGCTTCTCCCAGTGTATTGTGTGATACAGAGGAATATAAAAGTCTTTCTTGAGTCAGTGTTATTCATCTCACCTCACTGCAGTCGGCATGGGAGGCACAGAGGAAACATTTAGACAGCCAGAGAACTGACTCCTAGGTTGTAGCTGGTTTCAGACTGACTGAATAGTGTACACTGTGCTCATTTGTGACAATTCATATATCTAACCCCAACCCTAATCTATTCAAGAACAGAACAGAATGGGGGCATGTTTACCCCCCTTTTGGGTAACGTTAACACTTTTAGCGACCACATGTTAGCCATTAATAAATAACTAATGTGTGTATTAGTGCTCAATAAGGTCTGTATTAAGCGTTATTACACATGTACTATACCCTGGAAATCCAGAGTTCTCACGAGAGCTACATTTGAATTTGCTCAGCGAGTGACTCTGGCGACGAGTAATGATGCTCATTACCTATGTCCATGAAACCGAGCTGCACCAATCACATCGGTGTATCTGATATAGGCGGGCCAGAGGCAAACTAAACAGATGACAACAGTGCTGCCCCGTCAATGTCCGGAAACATTGGTCGTAGTGTTATCCAATTGTGTCGACGTCTGGAATTGGTCAGTAAACATTGGTCATAGTGTTATCTAATTACGTGCAGTGATATTTTCAAATGCATGCTTGGTGCCGCCCCTCTAGTTGGACCATTTTCATGACTTGTAGCCTTAATCTTTCGGATTGGGTCTGGTCCTTCAGGCTACATTCGCTAGGTCTTTATTCAACAATTTCTTATTCTTACTCAATTGGTGAATTATTCTTGGTAAATCCTAAATAAGCAACTAGTTGGTCCTCATCTAAGGTAATTAGTATGGATCAAAATAGAACATTTAAAGCCTTTGAATACATTGTGTTAAAGGAACCGTATGTAAGACAAATATTTCAATTAATCATAAAATGGCCCTGATATGTCACTAGACATTAAGAAATCATGTTCATTTCAAATACTTATATCACTGACAACAGTAGTCCGGCCAGGATATTGTCATTTAAAAAGTGAAGTTGCAGCCCTCAACTGATGTTGATGTTGTGTTTTGTCATGTCATGTTGTGTTTTGGCCTGATGCGCCACCCTCCACCTATCTACTAATCACAAAGTCAGTAGTGTTTCGCCATCAGGGTTGGCAACCTCGAGTCAGGGGGGAGGGGGAGGGGATACACCGCTCTTCAGTATTTTGAAAGTGATTGCAGTACCAGTTTTGGCCACAATCTTACATATGGTTCCTTTAATATTTTATTGTTCTGTCACTGTAAGTCACATATTCAGACAGTGAATTAGTCTATAAACTCTAAGTCTCTATTTTGAGTCATAGACTATACCAGGCAGTAACCTCACATAGACCAACTAGTTATTTATTAAGGGTTTACAGAGAATAAATTGATTCAGAATATTGGTTAAGAAGTTGTTCAATAAAGACCTAATAAATGTGCAATGGTGCTTAATATAGACCTTGTTGAGCACTAATACATAGACAGATTAGTTATATATTAATGGCTAACATGTGTTTGCTAAAATAGAGTGTTACCCACTTGAGAATTTAGATTTTTGATTGATTCATTGGTATAATGTCACACACCCTTCAACACATGAAGAACAAAACAAAAAACAGCTTCAAATCGGACCGAACATGAGAAAAAAACAGAAGTCATGACTTTGAACATCAGCAATTCATCACCAATCACTTTAAATGAATGATGAGTCAAGAGCTTTCCGCGCAGCTGGATGATGAAATAGAGGCTGGTATCCAAGAAATACTACAAGGCAAGAACAGCTTTTAAAAAGCTGTTAGTAGATCTGAGTAATACACTGTGCATAGAACTACATAAAGAAAACGAAAACAGGCTGCACTTAGCTTAAAGGAACCGTGTGTAAGAAATGTATTTCAATTAATCATAAAATGTCCCTGATATGTCAGTAGACATTAAGAAATCATGTTCATTTCAAATACTTATATCACTGACAACAGTAGTCCGGCCAGAATATTGTCATTTAAAAAGTGAAGTTGCAGCCCTCAACTGATGTTGATGTTGTGTTTTGTCATGTCATGTTGTATTTTGGCCTGATGCGCCACCCTCCACCTATCTACTAATCACAAAGTCACTAGTGTTTCGGCATCCGGGTTGGCAACCTCGAGTCAGGGGGGAGGGGGAGGGGATACACTGCTCTACAGTAATTTGAAAGTGATTGCAGTACCAGTTTTGGTCACAATCTTATGGTTCCTTTAACACTGCAAAGAGACTAAGTGAAGCCAGCTCCTATCCCTGTGTCTCCTAATAACACGCTAAAAACTACAATGATATAAAAGTTGAATCCAGCCCATCCTGTATGCTCAGTGTGCTGGGGGATGACAGATTAGGACCAACAGAAACTTTCCACACTAAAAGTTCCTACAAATAACCAAAGGACCAAAGCCCGGACGTTCTCAATAGATGCCATGTAGAAGGCAAAAGCACAATTATCTCAAAAAGTAAAAGGGAATGGCATCGGCTATCTATGGACTCAATGGCTAACCTAACATCACCAAAACACCCTCTTCTGGACACCAGAAGGGAAGTGTAGGAGAGGTTGACCAAAGATAGCCATAACAAGGGCATAGAGGCTGAAGCCAAAACACTACACAAACCACTACCACAAACAAAAATTGCCGGAATTCTCCTTTAATCGCTGTTTTGTTTTCTGAAGTTATTACACTGTCAATATCTAACAACATATCTAATATAACAACAGACGCGATAGCGACATCTAAATGTCGAGCTTCTCTAGTGACAGCCTTTTTGTTGTAAACGAAATAAACCAAAGCACGCTCAGATGACATGAATGACTAGACACCGTTGCTCACATCGTATAAAGCCCGTCCAGGCGATTTGATTGGTCCACACGGTTCTCAAGCTTTCATAGAAGCTTCTCAATGGAACAAGTCCAGAACGAATTTCCCAACATCAAATTTTGTGGGCGTGGGTTAAATTCGGACTGGCTTCCAGGCTACAAACCTCAGGCTCTCTACAGAAAAAAAGGCCAAGATCAGAGATGGGTGGAAAAACTTAACTGCTGCCTTACAGACCAGGCATAACAGGCCAAGCAAGTTACCTATGTCTAGTCTGTCTACGTTGTAGTTAGAACTAACGACTATGACATCATGTTTACATTCTGTACAAATTAGCCAAAATTCACTGTAATTACACTGGCAGGATATTACATTAATAAACCGCAGCTTTTGCCATCCATGCCAAGCTTTTAGGTTATCCAGTAAAATGCTCAAGGTGGTTAGCCTAGAAATCTAGACACACCCTAGCGGCGGCAAATTAATTTGCTCAGCCTGTACGTCTAGTACCAAACCATAGGGATTTCTATTGGCTGACGCCGTGGACGTCATCCAATCACAGCGCTCTATTTTGTTAGAGAGTCTTAAGGCGGGCTTAACAGGATAACGACAGTCCTGCGACAGTGAACAACAAGAAAGGTGGCTATGGCGAACGAAGAGCGGTTGTTTGAATCGGCGCTGGCGTCAACTTTGGAGGAGTTGGACTAGTACTTTTCTTTGAAAGTTGAGCAACACAATGCACTTAAGTCATTCCTTTCGAAGAAGGATGTATTTGCCGTTTTGCCGACCGGATACGGATATGGTCGTAGCGCTGGCCTATTGCATGTCTAGGCAGTTTGAAGGACAATTCTCTGCCCGCCCCTTGGATTAAGCGAGGTGAATGGTTCGATTCCAGACTATACATTTCAATGATATAGGATGGCCCGCCAGGCTGTGTCTCTGCTCACAAAAGGCTTATTTCTCCAAACAGACAAATTCATATCGGTCATACAGTAATCATATGGAATCCATAGTTCACTGCCAAGCACCTTGGCTGATTTTCTTGTTATCTCCAACTCAGTATATTTTAGATCATTGCATACTGTATTTCTTTTTTCTGTATTTGTTCAGAAAGCTATATTGTGTACCAATACAACAAATCCTATATTGTATTTCAGGTATGTATATTTACATTACCTGAGGTACGTAAAAGCCTACTGTACCATCTAAAGTTCAAAGTTCAGACAGTCCTGCTCAACCACCAACGTAATTTGGTGTGCTTGCAGAAGAAATAAATAATAGCTCTCTCTGGACAGCACTTTACCTCCATAAACATTACTTTCTTTAACTACATGACTTCACAAATAACCAAATAAATGCAGTCTCTCTGAGGTGCATTTTCTAATGAACCCTGCTACTTTTAGCACAGCGAGACCCAACTCTTCGCCATAACTTTTAACATGAGCAGGCTGTGAAAGCTGGTGGTTGGCAGTTCAAAGCGCGGGTTGGGCTCCAGTAGTCCTGATAAACACAGCACTCGCACTGAGGTTTCTCGTCATGCCTTGAGGCCCTCTGATGCAGTGCTGTCGGCCAAGTCCTGCCATTGCCAACTCTTGACTACGCAAACATCATCGCTGCACCCCACCTTTTAATTTTCACTACTGATGACATCAGTTTAGATCTCCTGATCAAATGGAAAAATTGAGACCTATTTGTGAGGCTGCACCAGACCAAAGTTTCCTTTAATTCCGGTTTGTTTATTCGTACAGACCTGCTTTGACAAATCAAGGTTGACAGCAGAATGAGTAACAAAGATGATTGTTGCTCTTTCTCTATGTGTCAAACCCCATGGAGCTGGTAAGTGGAGCACAGCACCAGGGCAGTGGTGCAGAAACGTTTCTAAATAAACAGTCTGTATTAGTTCAAAGGTACAAAGGCCACAGTAGACAATAGTGTCCCAACGGACAGTGGGTCCACGTGTCTCCTGTCAGTCGACTTGTCGCTTGCTTTTTTGTAGCCAGTAGGCTATTATGAGTGGAGTTGAATCAACAGAGAACAGCCCTGCCAGGCTCGTAATTAGGGCTGCCCTGTATTTCTGTATGCCCCAGAGATTACAGAAATGCTTCAACCTATTTGCAGCAGAAAATCAATACACAATGAAATGGTATTTAGTTTAGCAGGAATTATGTGTGGTGGTCAGTGTTGGCCAACTTACTCAGAGAGAGTAACAAGTTACTTTTCTCTCATTACTCTATTAAAAGGTAATAGGATAAGGAGAAGTAGTAGTAACAATTCCCTCAATTGTGCTCTCGATTTAATTTAGTAAAACGATTCAGTAAAACGAACACGCAATTTAGTAAAATGAGCGAATGATTTAGTAAAACGAGCACACTAGTCAAATGAGTGCACAATTTACTAAAATGAACGCACAATCTAGTAAAATGAGGGTACAATTAAGTAAAACAAGCTCATGATTTAATAAAATGAACACACAATTTAGTAAAAAGGACCAAGCATTCTTTCAATATACAAAAAACTCTTGCAAAAAAACATCTTGGGTTCAATAGCTGAGTACTGCATTATTGTGTAACTGAACTCATGAACCTGTAATTGAATGACCAAATAGTGACATACAGAAGGATTTATTGATTAACAATGACCTTTGGTGACGTTTTTATGTACAGATTTCTGGCATTTTCCTTCTAGAACTTGTCATTGTGTGTACAGCATCTTGACAGGTGTTATGTTTTATTGTAAGTATCAAGCCTTTTATCATTTGTATTTCCTGATGCTCCCTTCATTTCATTCCATTAAGACCTTCATCATAGGTCATGTGCGACATCAACAAACAGCTAAATTCACCTGTTTGAATATGGAACATTGTGCTGGTGAAGTCCACAGTGTGGTGTCCGCAACCCTTCATTGTTGCCAGACTTACTGTACTATAAAAAGAACAGTTTCCAGCATGATAGGCAACATGATAGCGCCTTGTCAGAAGAAATCAAACTCCTGGACAGAGAGAGAGAGAGAGCTGAACTCCAGATGAGAGAGGCACAAGACGAGAGGGGAGACAAGGAACAAGGCGGGGAGGTGGTGGGGTAAAGGGGGGGTGGGGTGGACTGTTGTAAAGATGTGGTTTAAGGAGCGCTTACTGATCTATATCTGAAATTGAAAATAAATAGCCTGTCAATTTACTAGAGTGGTTTGGTTGACTAATGGGAATTAAGGTGAGTCAGGAAGGGAGAGAGAGATGGATAGAGAAGAAGAAACATGAAGGAATGAGAGCAGAGAGATAGAAAGAAAGATAGATGGAGAGAGCCAAAAGACCCCTCCTCCACCTATTTTGATGTGTGACATAATTACAGTGCAGAGACACTCTGACGTCTTAAATGGCCTGCGTGACACACATGGGGAAACCTCATGAGATAAAGCACAAAGAATCATACGAGTATAAATTGGAACAATATGGATCCACTGGAAAAAAAGAGATATGCACAAAAGGCAGCTTGTCTTATGTGGGGGGGGGGGGGGGGGGGTGGGGCGGGCAAGATAGACATGGACCTCCACTGCAGTTATATGGTGTTCTTGGTGTACAGTATGCTCCTTAAAAGCATCTTATTCAAAGACTTTAACAAATTTGATCTTTAAAAGGCATGATGATCTGATGAGTCTGGACACACTGTACTTTTGTCAGACATGTGACACGTGCAATGAAACAAATGAGCTGTATTCTATAGCGTTTTCTATACTAAACAGATGTCTGATTTGTGTTTACAACCTTACTTGTCTATTATTGTCTTTAGACAAAATGTTCCTGAAATCATTCAAATCAATACAACACAAGGCAGAAATCTCCATAGAGATTTACAATGTAAATGAGAAAAGAAAAGCAGATTTGTCCTGACACAAAGTCATTGGGGTGAGGTCTGCCACTTGTCTTCAACCTGAGGAGTCAGGGGACAAAGCATATAGCTTTCGTAGAGTTTTTGAGTTAAATACATGGAGTTTTGGAGTTAAATAACTGTAATTTCATGATCCATCATGAATTAATACCCTGTTGAGAACATTTTGTTTTAAAGAGAATTCACAGAGATGAGCTTCACTGTGAGGTTTATTTATTTTTGGCAAAGCAATGAAGCTTGCACTCCACTGTGTCTGACAGCGGGACACATTTTGAAAAGGTCATCCAGTTTTTGTTAGGGGGAGAAAGATCTGAATAGGAGAAATCTGAGCACGTCTCTCCACTGACCTTTGGCACTGACTGACATTAGCGTTTTAGGTATAAGTGAGCACAGACGCATGCATAATGCATAGCTATTTCATCAGAAGCATCATTACACACACCCAGTGCCTTGGGCTTCAAAATGAGCATAGAGTGTCGGCTTCTCCTCATGTATGTTTTCTAAGAATTAATGCAAAGGGGTGACTTTCTGCCGTACCTCTGGATTCACTCGTTCCACCTCCATCCGTTTCCCAGTGGCCTGGCAGAGAGTGATTTCCACCCTCCCACTGAGAATCACCCCAGAACACTGAGCAGCTATAATTATGGTGGAGGGATAAAAATGCTCACTCTCTGGTACAAAGCATTGGTTAAATACAAACAAGCCTGCGAGAAATTATATGTGGAGGGAAGGGAAATATGGTCGACTGGCTTCAGAGGGGGAATTCGGAACGGTGTGACCTTTCCAGGCGGTAAAGACAAGGTGTGGGGACGGGGGGTTGGGGTGGGGGGGGGGGTGCGTTTATGCAGGGTGGCAGGTCTTCAACATCATTAATGGAGACATCTGTCTGAGCACCATCAACCAACCAACTCAGCAACCACAATGATTTTCATTGTTCACACTATATTATTGTCTGATCATAAATTGTTTAGAAGAGGTATTCAAGGACCTGTGTCATTGTGTCTGATGCATTGCTTCACAGAACCAGGTTTGGTTTGGCTCAGTTATAGTGGCCACTATAATAGTCACTATTGGGTGCATTTTGTTTGATCTGGGGGAGAAACTCTTTTCCTAATCTCATACACATCCTCCCATTGTGTCAGTGTTGTGCAGACTGAAAGTATAGAACTGATATGGTTCCAAGTGGTTATTTCTCAGACGACCAAAGCAAGGCACACCCGGTGCATTCCTTGCATATCAGTTTGGTCAGCATAGAATATTTTCATGTTTTGAATGAGAAGGCAGGCTGGGCACACCACAAGGCTGGTCTCGGTGCCCAGTCTATCCCAGAGGCAGAGAGGTGCCAAGTCTGGGGTGTGGCACCTAGTACACAGAGTACTTGCTGATCAATCTACAGACAGCTACTGTGGTTCACAAGACACCACAGGGAGACACAGGAGTTTCTGGAGCCTAATATCTGTGGCACGGCAGCACGCCTCCATGTTTGGCTCAGGTTCTGTGTGTGATGTGTGGGGGTGGTGTGGGCCCAGCCAACAGCTGGGCCCAACCAGCCACAGATGTGTCCGTCTGGTGTTCAAACGCATGGGTGTTTGTTTGACACAGGATGGCGCCCAGTACTCACAGGTGTGAGTGTGTGTGTGTACATACCTGTACACGTGTTTCAATCATTTGCTGGAAGCAGGTAACTAACTGTAGTGTTGAGCCTGCGCTGAGCAATGCTTTAGCAGAAGTTGTCCAGTCAGCTACGCAGAGACCAGAGAGCCCCACTGCCCCCCTGAACAATCCATTTATCTGGATATGTATCCTCCCCCAGACAGAAAGATTAACCAGCGGTGCCCAGCACCACCACTGCTCCAAAACCTCAGCTCATGCCCGCGGGACAGGCGGTCAGACAGGGAAATAAGATAGCAGGAGGTATGAAAGCAAAGCGTGGCTTCAACGGAGGTTCCCACAGATCCCTATGATTAACACTGGCACTGGCTCCATATGGGGCTGGGAAATAGAGAACATGACATGAGTTGGAGTCAGACACTTTGCTGAATATTTGACTGAACAGCAAAGTATTGTTATTCTTCTTTTTTGTATATTTTTGGTATATTTTCACAACCTATATGAAAAGGTCAAGAATGCTTTAAACGGGATATTTCAATTGGATTACAGGTTTTATATTATACTGTTTAGAGACTAAGGATAGAAAATATGCCATTGAAGTCTTCAGCATTATCAGTATCACTTGCTTCATTTATAACATGCTGAAGGAAGAGGAGTACTATCTGACAGTATAAACTCTGTGACAGTTAAAAGAAACAGTTGGGTGTTTTTGAGTACTTTTCCTCAGATAATAGGTTGATTATAATTATTCACTATAATAATTATAATAAACAATATTAAAAAACAAAATGATATCATATGGGGGTGTATTATTTTAATGTCGCTATACTACAGAACTACTACTACTAATCTTTGATTACTGAATGCCGATAACAAGCACGCTGTAAGAGATGTTAGCTTATGGTGAGAGACTTATGGACAGGAACTATTTAGGTAAAAAAAAAACACCAATCTCCCTTAGTCCTTGTTTTGTCTGGCGTGTGTGTTGTTAAAACAGTGCTTCTTTTTCAATCAATGCTTTGTTAGGCTGTACAAGTGGTTGAGAGGGAAAAGGCAGTAACATCACCCTTCAGCTGTTTGAATCACACATCTGCTCAAGTGGACCTCTGACTAAAAACCAACCTTGCCACTCTGTTTGCAACAACTCCACAGTGCCCCCCAGTGGGCATGACGAGGACACACGCACCAGAGTTGACAGCCCCAGGAAACAGCTGGTACAGCAGCAGGAGTACTATTGGGTTATATTACTGGCGAGGAAAACAAGTACGATATGATGTGAGTGTTATTTTGTTTCACTGAGGTCACATAGCATATGCAGCATAATAATGCATAATATGCCTATGGCAGTGACATCATAAAACAGAAGAGACTAATCTAAACACAGTTGTTTTCTGGATATATTCTGCATCCTTTTGGTCAGACACATCACTCTACTGGTTAAAAAACATGAATGTCTAAAGTGGTTCCATATGCTACCACATGCTGCCACCCACTGGACACCCAGACTCATCTTTGCGATGGCTTGAAGAGAGGAGTCTAGTGGAAATGATTCCTTTTCTCAAAAAGTTATTATGCTTTAGTCAATTGCTGGAGCTGGAGCAACAGAGCACTTGTAGCTTTTTAGGTCCGTATCTAATCTGTGATTTCTTTACGTTGTCAGCCCATATAAGTCTTCATTTCTTGCTTCAGTTAGTGTTTTATGAGTGCTAGTGTTTTATGATTTTCCTGCTAGTAAGAGAGAGTACATATAAACCCCTACTGTAAAGAATGGGTGAATGAATATTTTATTTTTATTGCATCTTTATTTTTTCACGAGCCAATATTTTACCATAAAAAAAAAAACACTGGCGCAAGTTTTTCAGGTTTTATTGTTTTATTGTTGTTTTTCCATTAAGCACTAGTTTATCCAACTTAAGTGCCATTTTACACATACTGATTAGAGTCAGAATGATGTGCATACTGTGATCAAGTGATCTTATCAAAATTACATTTACAATGAGATGGAATCTTAAAGCAACACCAAAGAGTTTTTTGTACCTTAAAATAATGTTTCCAAAATCGTTTCAGTGGTTCATCAACTTGTAACAGGGTGAACAGCACTTCTGCATTCGCTTCGCGGCCCTCTATCGGCTATAACCGCACTATGTAAGTTTGCCAGATCGGGTAGCAGATCTGTAGTTCGATGGAATGAGACATAAGAAACTATAAATTTGACTTGCGTTTGATGTCGCAATACATCGTACTTTCATAAATCATGCAACATATTCTACCTTGTCTGTGGACATTGTTATTTGCAAAGCCGGTGAATAAACAAATAGCGTGCGTGCGACAGAGGGAAAGTTCTTTGGTGTTGCTTTAACCTGTTTGCTTATTATTTGAATATTTCTGGAATAATGTCCAATTCCAGTAAAAGTCTGTGGCTTTGAGTGAGAAAATTGGTCATATGCCCTTGTGTAACAATAATCTACTCTCCAAATATCCCTATTACATAGTACCTGTACCACCTGATAAGGTAACAGATAGGAGCATTATTCCATAATAAAAGCTCAATTTCTGGTTAAAAAAAAGTAAAGATGCAAGAGGTAGCAAAGCAGTAAAAGACAAAAATGAGTGGCAACATTTAAAACAGTGGTTTGAATTGCCAATGAATGTGAAAAGAATATCCTTCGTATTTTTCTTTCATATTCTTAATTATATTTTTCTTTTCATATTTTTTGCTGATCATTTCGTGTTAAAAAATAATACCTAGTATTCACTCCTGGTAGGTGCTGGAATTGTCTTTAAAGATAGTTTTTAGTCTTATTTCATATATAAATGCATTTCAAGTGCATTTTTTATCAGAAGCACTTCTTGTAAAAAGGGATGACAAGAGCATAGACCTGGAATGACCATCCCATCATGACTTCTGTATCATTTGAAAACTACTTTCAGACATAAAAAGAGGTCATAGAATACAATAAGGCACAGAATCAGACAAAATCCCATGTCTGAAATACATCTGCTCATATGCAGACTAAAATAACAATTATATTGCTTTTAGCAATGTCTAACAGCTTCATTAGAACAATATCACTAGTAAAAGAGGTAAGAAAGCTTTTACAAATTAATCCAAACAAAAGCAACATTTGATATATAGTCGAATAATTGCACTCACCCATAACTGGCTTTTCAGTTAACTGTAAGTATTTGTTGATATTAGTTCTCAAATTCAGATTGTATAAGGACACTATGGCATTAGATCCATGCCATAAAGTTTATTGCAGTGCAATCCATAAAAAAGTCCACAGATGTAACCTGAGAAGAAGATTGAAGGTCACATTTCCCTTTGACCTTCAAGCTACAGGTAGGTCATCTGAAGAGATGTTCTGAGCACCTGAGAGAAGAGGTTCTGTCTCTTCAGAATCGTCTTCTCTAAACAAATTCACCAAGCTACAAAGAAAGAGAAAAGAAAAACACACAGCCAAGGAAACACATCATGACTCAGCATTTTTCACACCCAGTGAGGATGTGTGTGAAGACATGTTGAGTCATCACACATAATGCATTCTCTGTTCTATAAATACCGATCATACGGAGCTGGGACACCAACGTCATAAGTGCAGAACTGTAGCTGCCCATGCTATAGAAGAACACATTTTTTTTCATTCTAGGTATCACCCAGCTTTGGTAATTTAAAGCCTGACTGCTGTAAGTTTTCCAGCTGGTTAACCAGTTAGACCCACACGGACCTGATGATGAGAGACTGGGTCTGCAGAGTGGTCAAACTGCATTTGGTCTAACTGAATCACACTAGCTGATCAAAAGCATCTGCCCTTATTTCCTGAAGCCAGATCCCTCGACATCTACGTATTTAAAAGTATGAGGAACCCGGTGTGGGCCGAAACTCATGAGAACACAGAATTTGCAGAAGAAAAGAATTAAAATAAGTAGATGGAGTAGAGGGGATCTCCTCACTTTCTGGGGAAGCCCCAAGTTCCAAGCAGGTATTATCAGCAAGAAATTCCAAATCAAAAGACCCGTCAAAGAATGACTTCCTCCCAAAACTAGAAAGTTTGTCTAAACTCATATTCATACTCCAATTCAGAACAATATCACAACATTTGAACAGTGGCATTCACAATTCTTTGACGCAAACATGGTCAAAAAAATCATCATAACTTACCCCAGCATCATCATGGGTATGATGCAGAGACTGGCAGCCAAGAGGAAATTGAAGCCAGGGTACCAGGCAACAGTAGTGGCATAGATACTGCTGAACACCGCTATGCCAATATTAGTGCTCAAGCTCTCCAGAAAGGCCACACAGGCAAACAGTACTCCTGGAAGAAACACAAAGGCATGTTCAGAAACGTGCATTTGGCTAATATGACACACAATCCATCAGTGGCATCATATGCAGAACATTTTCAACTTTAAATATTCTGAAGGAAGATGAGTAAACGTTATTAAATCAATTTTTCATAGCAAAGATTAGTTAGGTAGTTAGGCCACGGCGATTTAAATCTTTCTTTGGCTTTAGTTGGGTATCTTTTAGCAACTGTCTGTATGTATATGTAGGTATACTATATGTTTAATGTCTAATGTAATGTTGGAACCTGTACCAAAGAGCTGTACTGAGAACAAATTCCAACAGCCTGGCTGTGTGGTCATTAAATTAATCAATCAATCAATAGTAGCCGAATATCATGGGGTAGTGTGGCTGGACAGTAGGCTAGTGACACTGGACAGTGTTGCAGGACAGTAGGAGTGCCGCACGACAGTAGACAGTAGGCAACAGCAGTACAGTACCACTTTTGCTCCTACTGACATATGCCTTACAACCATACATTATCAGTGTAAAGTTCAGTTTATGTTATTATGTAAGTGAAAGCTAAGATACATTTCAAAGTGCCATGCAGACCCTAGTAAAGGATTACACACGATTACATTTTTTACTGTGTAAAAAAGTATTTTCTCTTATCAACAGGAGTGTTATGAGTCACTGGGGAAGAGAGGCCTGTTCAGCTGGAGTTAAAGTTAGCCACTCAAAACCTCTGACTGAGCACAAAATCACAAATATCCACTTAGGTGAGCTGGAGTATACTTACCTTGGTTAGATTTGGAGATGACCTTTGACATCATTGAGCGCATGACAGGGAAGGGCATAACTGCTAGCATCATGGGTATTCTGGCTGAGATACAAACATTATTGTTGACACTTGGTTATGAAATACATGGACTAAAGGTTGCTTTCAAAGGAGTCAACCAAAGATCAGTAAATTAATGCAGCATTAAAACCAAATTACCTTGGTCAATACAACAATTATCACTGCAAATACTACCATACAAACTCATCAAAATAGTCAAAAAACATATGAAACTAGAAAAGCATTTCCCGAAGGAAATACAGTGCATGAAAATGCAAAAAATATGATGTAAAATATCATACAGAGTAAAAACAAACTATATTGGTTGCTAGGTAGATGAGGTTTAATATAGTTAGAATGACTGAACAGTTAAATAGGTGGATAGTTTAAATGGTTAAATTATTTGCTAGGTAGATGAGGTTTAATATAGTTGGAATGACTGAACGCGGAATATTAATCGAACGCGGAAATTGTCGAACGTTTTTCATGCACTGTAAGAAGAATAAGCCTAGGAAGAACAGTACAGTGCATTTTCATGCACTGTAATAAATGATAACTAAATTCCCCATTGGTTTGGAATGGGTTTTAACTGGTATAAACTATGCTGCATAATTTTTATAAGTCACATGAAATCTTAAATCTAATAGATGATGAATCTGGACATGAGGTAGCATGTAAGGGCCAATGGGGTGTATGGGAAAGCATTAGTCACTGGATATCTAACCTATTTTCCATCATAGAGCCCTCTTTCATAGAGATCTGGAGGGACATGTGATACTGCACCTCTGCATTTAACCATGTTAATCATCTCTGCCAGAATCTCTTTCAGCCATATCGTACACACAGCATAGTATGTCATTGGTAACGTGTCAAGTCTGAATATGCTTAAGCAGGGGCGACAAATTTGAAAATTTGTCAATTTGGCTTATCTTGTGACTTAGGATCAAACGTACTGTACTTTAAGTATTTTCATTTGGTTTGTAACAGGCAAGGATGCCTGAAATCATGTCTTTGATGATTCCACTGAAGTAAAGGAATGAACAGTGGATTTCAGATTGAGACTTAGTATCATAATAAGATTGGTTCTGGGATATGTGAATGTAAATACTCTTGCATCCACAGACTAAGAAAACTCAAAACATCATGTGATAGACTGACACAGTCAAAACCCAGAGGGAATAACAATCCACCAGTGACGCTGGTGATTTTCTTGTGGTCTGGATGTTTTTGCAGAACTTACCCAAGAACATCATTAGAGTGGTTTTAGCAAAGGCAACAAACACCAGGCCTGAACAGAGTGACAGCATGCCAATGAGGACAATGACCACATCGGGCAGACAGCGGGACAGCAGAGACACTCCAGCGAAGCTGGTGAGGAAGACTGTGGTGGACAGGGCCGACCCATAGCCAATGAGGATCTCACTCCAGCAGAGTGGTTCGTTGAGTTCGTATAGAGTAGTCATAGACAAACCACCCATGTCGGCGAAGGTGTACACAGAGAAAATAGTGATTAGCAGTCCCAGTAGACAGTTCCTGTTGTGACTGCCTCCCACAAATATCTGTTGGACCCCCTTCACAAGTTTTTGCATGGCCATGCCACAGCTCACTCCTTCTGCTGGGCTCTCCACTACCCGGCTCTCTGCTAGGATGAAAATGGCGTAGAGCAGGTTGGCCAGCTGGAATAGGGCAGAGGTGAAGAACGGCCAGTTGAAGCCCGCTGCCCGTAGGAAGTAGCCCGTGGAGATGGAGGCCACGCCAGAGAGCAGCCCGATCACCATGTCCACTCCGGCCATGCGCATCATCTTCTGCTTGCCGTCCTCACACATGTCGGCGATGTAGGCGAAGCAGCCGCCCAGCATGGTGCCGACGCCGCCGAACAGCGAGCTGACGAAGGAGGCCACGATAAGCAAGTACAAGTTGAGCTCAAAGAACGACACAGCAAGGAAGGCCAGGATGTACACCAGGGAGCCCACCAGAGGCAGCACGATGGTGATTTTGCGCCCGCACTGGTCACTGTAGGATACCAGGACCAGAGTCACGGTGAGACTGGGGATACTGGAGAACAGATCAGAGTAGAGAGAGAACAGAGATGCTGCTCGCTGAACCTCCTGGAACATAAAACAGTTCAAATCACCAATTAGCATCACAGTTAATAATGTGTTGTAATAATGTAATAACATAACCACACTCATCACACAAAATGGAAGATTGAGTTTTGTTCTCTCTACACCTGTGCACAGAGAAGTAATCTAAGTATAATCAGAGAATGTAGAAGGGCTCTAGTATAATCGAAAGAGGAAGTAGGTGACCTGGCATTTTGTGTAACGTGAAACTCCTGACATTCTACTACCACACAAAAAAGAAATAATCCATAACCACTAAAGGTTCTGGATTGGAATGAAAGGGCTTAGGCTACACCAGACACTTTGATCAAGTTGACAGTTTTGACAGCTAATTTTAAGTCAGCTATAACTACAATCAATACACATGGTCAATACTCTTATGCTTCATCATAATTCCTGTATTTTATGTTTGACAACGAAGTCAGCATCATCAAGTTGTTTAGCCTACGACTGTTTCCTCCATTTCAGACAAGTCTCAACCTGATATTCTGCTGTTGTCATGGTAGACATGTGATCAGGGATTCACAACAGGACTGATAGGCTACCCGTGAAGCTTACTGTGAAAATTCTCCGACGCCTATGTCAGTTGCATGAAATGCTAACATGTGACAGTCTGACCAACCTAGTCTACATTTTACAATGCATCACTAATGTAGGGCTTAACCTGCTTTTCAAGAGTCACATGCAATACATGTATACAGTGAACATAGAAAGCACATGATGTTAAGTTAGGAGGACTCACTGCATGCTGGTTCGAGTGATTGCTACCGTTGGTGGGAGTGCACCGCGATGAGTTGTCCGACACAGGATAGGAGCTATTTGTCAGCTCTTGCCACAACCGGCGATACACATATTGCTGCACCAGTGGAAACACCAAAAAAATGCCGAATGCGTAAATGGCAACAATGGGTTCCACAAAGTACAGCCTCCTCATCCTTCCAAATGTTGTCTCACCGTTCTCTGCAAAGAAGAAGGAATTGAGAACATTTTGTCCCCAGGTAATGAAAGTGCAGGTTTAAAACCAAGCTCTTATAACCAACAGGTAATGTAGTAGGGCTAGCTACTGTAAACAGGCAAATACATTCGTTGACTTAGGCATATTGTCATTTAACAGCCGTGAGGCCAATCAGGTAAATTACAAGATCAGTTCCGAATCATAAAAGTTGATGTTTAATGTTGCAATTGAGAAATGATCCTCCCTTCCTTCCACACCGTGAAAAAATAGCCTAGCCTAACCTAACGTTACAGCAGCATCAGTTTGACCTCATGCAGACATCATACTAGCCCTAAGTTATCAGACTGAATCGTCCTACCTTTTAATTCCTCATTACAATAAAGTCACCTCTGTCCAACAGACGTCCATGCTGTAATGAAGCTTCCAGTGCTCTGTTTACGAAATCCTTCAGTAGGCTATAGCCTACCTTATCTGATTGGACCGTTCGCTTTAAGGCACGCCCCCTCGTGGGGCTGTTCAACACCACACTTGCTATTTGAGACCATCATTAGTTGTAAGCTACTTGATGTGTAGCCTAGACCTAGAGGAGAATGTGGATTTGGTAGTGATATGTACTCTTGACTGTGACCTCTTAGTGTTGACGGAAGCCCCTTAAGTCGTATTATTGATAATGATCACTTATGATGTTCTTTTACCAGGTTGAGTATGTTTCAGTGTGACTTGTCATTCTACTTAACCACCTCTTTGTATGACGTTCTGATTGATGGGATGTTGGACTGGCTCCAGCCAGTCCCTAACTGGCTATATCCTTACCCGCACCTGTTCTGGTTTATACCTGACGAAGACCTGAGTGGTCGAAACGTTGTAACCTACTATATAACTGGGAGTGTTCGGATATCTTTTCTTTTTTATATGTATTTGCTAGTATCCAGCACCAGATTTTTTTATAGATGTGCATACATTACACTATACACTCATGATCAGAGGACCATAGAGGGCGAGATAGAGCTGTTACTGTAAGAGACCAGACTGCCGCTGCATGGTCTGCTAACAAATGCATTGTACATTGCATTGAACAGTTTGAACAGAACCATGGCCTGCACAAGAAGTGGCATATTGTGGGTCTGATCTGAATATTCAATTTGAATAGACCTACAATATGAATGAAGCTAATAGCTTGGCTTGTAGCCTATGGTTTAGTTTCGCATTCAGTCCTAGCTGCTGAAATGTGTATGCATAAACACTTACACCACTTACAAATTCTAGTTCACTTTTATCTTCCACTGAGCAAATGTAGGCTAATGACATTCAAATTCAGATTTCTGCCAAAAAGGTAAAAACACTTCCAAGTTATGATTTGTTATTTACATGTAGAATCACTGATTTGTGTTGAGGTGTTTTGTATTTGGAAAATGGGATTAGTTATCAAAGTTGAGTAGATTTGGATACACCAGACATTCTTTGGATACACTCAGTAGGGTAATTGGGTTACAAAATGACTGTTTTGAACGCGTCGCATTTGTAGTCTTTCAAACGAGATTTGTGCCGCTCGTCACCCGTATGCGGAAACTACGTAGCAGATCTTAAGCAGTGGGTGGGTGGGGACTCTGGTGGGGATTTTGTTAGCTGGCTACATTTGTTATCATCCTGGATACTACTCGGCACTGACAATCGCCGGGGGGGAACGGTGACAGGTACCTTGGTACCGAATTAAGTACCAAATTATGTTTTCTCTCCATGGGTTTGAAAGGGACAAACTGCTCTGCCGTTTTAAACTGAACTAAAATAGCAGTGGTAAATAACCTTTATACAGCAGCACGACCGACTGCGGTGGGGACGAGGAAACTGTAAGCTCAAAGCATTCCTCTAGCTGGTTAGCTATGGCTTAGCTAGTGAAACCGAACAGGCGAAATATCCATCTGATGTTAGCAAGCTAGCCTGCTAGCTGTTTATCTGCTACCATTCCCTCCTGCTGAAAGACCTTGGCAGGTTAGCTTGCTAGCTGGTTAGCACTATAACGTTAATGTTGCGATGACTGCACTGTTGGAAAGCACAGCATCTTGCCACTGATTTGCATTTCTTAATAAATATAGCCCGATGGCTATGTTCATACATGCACTGTTTTCATTGCTATGTAGAAATTACATCGTTATTCAATACATGCTTCCTTGTTAGCCCAGCGACGTCTGGTTTTAGCCAGGTAATGTTAGCCAACAAGGTAGCAGCACCATCGTTTTCTCTCTCCCATCCCATCATAAGCTTAGCAAACGTTACGGTTTGCACTGACTTGCCCACCTTATTTGTTTAATGCTGCAGTTGCCTTTTTGCCAGCAAATGCTTTTGTGCATGAACACTGCAGATGTTGATTGCAGAATTTAACATTTAGTATTCAGCTAACCCTGTGTCTGTAACATTAATCATAGTGAGCTAAATGGTCAGCATACTATCAGATTTACAGGCCATTGATTTTATTTAAAACGTTTGGCCTCGCTGAGAATGCGGAGCATAAGGTTGATATCAATGATGCAATTCAGGTGTCTCAATCCGTAAAATATGAAACATGCTGAACACATGTTTGACAGCCTGACTATTCAGGCTCACGTCTAGGCTATCTATTCCATTTTAGAACATGTTGATGATACTGATGATAGAGAGCCATTAGCAATTTTGAAACTAACAAATGAAGTCTGCTATTTTATTATGTTTACTGGAATAGTGCATGGATTTGTCACAAACTAGTAATACTGTGGTATGTGGAAAACGAATACCGTGTAGCCAAATTATGGTTATCATACAGTCATGTAGCCTCTTCGGATACCTATTTTCCCCAGAGTCTGGTGTTATTGCCTCGCGGTAGGAGGCTTGAAACGGTCCCTAAAAACATACGCTGCGTGCATGATATTCCATGCCACTTGCACGGAATTGGCTAACTGGACAGTTAGATTAGCTAAATTGTAGTTGTTTCACTCTGACAGTTGTTGCCCTGAATGAATACTACTCGGAAAGACCAAGGTGGTAAAGTGTCCAGCATAAGCTGTTGTATGTCATACTTTGCAGTACCTCACAGGGTTGGATCTTGAATTAAATAACCTATTAATCCTAATCAGACATATATTTTATGGATATTTGTCTATTTGCTTATGTGTAGGCTAATGCTATTATGTTTTCCATTTTGCTCCATAGGTGTAAAACAGGATCACTCATCATAGTTTAATCATGGCCTTCAGCAAAGGTTACCGTATTTACCACAAACTGGATCCACCCCCCTACAGTGTCATCGTGGAGACACGAAATCGCGATGAGTGCTTGATGTTTGAGTCTGGGGCTGTTGCAGTTTTGTGTAAGATGTCCTACTGTGAATGTATTGTGAACTGTTTCATGTCCATCCCTCTCATTGATTTCTGCCAGTAGTCTATATGTGTCAAAATATGCACCTGGTATTTTATTCAGATATTTCCAGTAATAAGAAGCCACAGGGCTTTTTGATAGTCTGCAGTGCATGCATGGTAAAATATGCCTGTCTGCTGCTATTGCATAAACTGCATGTCGTTGTTTTGCATGCCACTCAGCTGCTGCAGAGAAAGAGGCCATCAAAAACACATACACCAAGATGCTGGATGCGTATGGCATTTTGGGAGTTCTCCGCCTCAACTTGGGTGAGTTAGTAAAAGCTTCTCCTTTCCTGTACTCTGTTGTCTGGCGAATCCTGTTTCCATCACAAAGCTAAGCCATGCCACTACCAACAGATTAAAATGACATCACATGATACAGTAAGATATAAAGAGAGGAAAGGGTTTAAATCAGACTTAAACAATGAATGGGCCCTAAAAGGATAAGGGTAACATTACATGACCAGGTAGGGAGTTATATGCTTCTTGCTTGAGTGGCTTCCTGACATACAGCACAGCAGAAAAAATGTGTGTTATCTCTTCCTGTTCAGCTCCATTCAAACAGTAGAGGGACGCTAAGTAGTGTTTGGTTTCCCACTACGTATACAATCACGGGAACCTCCTACTTCAGTCAGTGTTTACAAATAGTAGCACTTGTTTGTATTTAGGTGTTTGAGAGTGTGCAAGACAAACTGCCTTCCTTATAAACAATTCTCCCTCTCCGCCTCCCCTTAACCCCTGCAGGAGACTCCATGCTGCACAGTCTTGTGGTGGTGACCGGTTGTAGCTCAGTGGGGAAAGTCCAAGACTCCGAGGTGTTCCGGGTCACAGCCACGGAATTTGTGTCCCTGAAGAATGACCCGTCCGATGAGGACCGCATATCAGACGTTCGGAAGATCCTCAGCTCGGGGAACTTCTACTTCGCCTGGTCGTCCACTGGGGTCAGCATGGACCTGAGTCTCAACGCCCACCGCAGGATCAAAGAGGACACCACAGATAATCGCTTCTTCTGGTGGGTTCTGTTTCTCCAGACTGCACTGAAATGCCTCGTAATGCATCATTGTTGGTAGGCGCCTGCACTATTCATCACTCCTATGCATGTTTTATGTACCAGATGGGAGTGAAATATCATTTTTTGGATCCCAGCGAATTGATAAGAGTTTTACTGCTCAGCTGAGCTCAGAGGAACTAGATCACTTGTGCCTTTTACAGATCAAGGGGTATGAAATGGTGCCTTTATTCTGCTTAACTCTGCATTGTCATTTGCTCACAGGAACCAATCCCTCCACCTCCACCTGAAACACTACGGGGTGAACTGTGACGATTGGCTCCTGCGTCTTATGTGCGGTGGCGTGGAGATCCGCACCATCTACGCGGGCCACAAGCAGGCCAAGGCCTGTGTCATCTCCAGGCTGAGCTCAGAGCGGGCCGGCACGCGCTTCAATGTCCGCGGGACCAACGACGACGGCCAGGTGGCCAACTTTGTCGAGACTGAGCAGGTGAGACTCACACGGACACTGCGTCCAGTGTTGTTCAAATGCTCACGAGTCACAGCTGCTATCTTTTCCCTTGTGGGCTGCCAGGGGTTCAGTATTTGAGTTTTGAGCGATAACACGATAAGCACAGTCATGCACCTGTTTCCCTGCATGTCTCTGTGTTATTGACTCAAACAGATAACATCAGGGTTCAGTCTGGGCCTTATCTCATTTCTGTGATTTCCTATTTTTATACTCCTTCACTTCCTCTTAAATCCCATTACAGAAACATGCACAAGTGTCATTTGTGAAATGTATAAGTGTAATTTGTGAAATGTAAGAAACTTGCACATTTTGTTGACATTTCACTGTCTTTCCGCCTCAGGTCATTTTCCTTGATGACAAAGTGTCCTCATTCATTCAAATCCGTGGCTCTATACCACTGTTCTGGGAACAGCCTGGCATTCAGGTAAGGGGCTGCTCTTTGATGCTTTTGGAGGCCTTTGAATTGTTCTGCATACATTACATACTGCTTCTGACTAATACATCTAAAAAGAGTTCAATTCAGTGTACTAAAACTTTTAAGTATTCTTGAAGGCTTACCCTAGCATGTTCTGTGCTTTAGAGCAATAGCGGCAATACTTATGCTTGTTACTGTTCATGTCATCAGAAAAAGTCTATTCAGGGGATATTGATTCATCTGAATCAAAATCGCCAATCAGGCGCAGCAGGAGAGGAAGTGAACCCACACCTGGTATTTGGATGCTGATACTGTTTGTTATAACTGGTGAAGGCCTGTTCTATTGCAAGGGCTTTGTGCAATGTCAGGGAGGAGGGGCAAGCAATTGAAAATGAGCCAGATGTCTTCACTTCCTCTCTTAAAGGCACCCTGATTGCCAAATCTTATTCATATGTCAGTTAACAAGTCCCGATCTGTTTGTGTCTCTTCCTTGATATTGCACAGAATACTAGCTAGTCGTCATCAGACCTGAGTTTGTAGAGGGCTTTGCTGTTTTCTCTTAACTTGTTTCTGTGGCCTTTCAAGAGTTGGAAACCTATCATTTAGATGTTCTTCTTTTTCTCTCTCTCATGTATGACGGGCAAACGATTATCTCTATCGGTTTGTTTTGTGGACAGTAAAACTTTATAGTTTTTAGTGTTGTCGACTTGCTATAAAAGTTTTATGTGATGACTATTGTTAAAGGTTGTTAAAGAAATATGAACTCATCCAGACCGTGGTGGTCAGACTGCAGTCTTTTTGAGGCACGCTTCACAGGCCCTCCCTGTCACCTAAGCTGCCGCCATTGACGCTAGTATTGAGATTTCATAAAATATTTACAGCCCTGTTGTTCAGCACTGAAGGGGGAAGAATAGTTGGCTCGAGCGAAGCATATTATAAAGGCCCCATAAACAGGGAATGTTTGCCGCCTGTTCTTACTTAACGTCTTCCTGGGCAGAATTCATTTCCTGTTGTTAGACTCGACCACTGGACTGCACGTAGTGGGGGAGAGGGGAGGGACAGAGCAGGTGGGGGCAATGGGGGAGTACCTGTTATCCCCCCCTGTAAGGTAGCGCGTGCCAGGCTGCGGAGATGCTGCTGTTCTGTGAGTCGTGACTGGTGTCTGCTGTCTCAGAGTGACTCAGCTACACTGATCCGTGTCTGAAGAGATGGGCGGCCTTAACAAGATGCATTTTGAAGAGGGAGAGGGAGGGAAAGAGGCAGACAGGCACACACTCTTCACACAGCAGCAAATTACCTAGCCTATGCTATGCTCTAGCTTTCACTTTAGCAGTAGGAGGAGCACGCATATTTCTATGTCTTTGGTGGCTGGCTGTATTTTTCCATTCTGCGTATCTCACATAATCTTTATTTTGTTGCATAATGAATTATTATTCTTAAATCCTGAGTGCTGATATTATATGGTAGCAAGTAGTTAAGTGTGATATTTGCATAGGAGAGGGAGAGGACTGGGAATGGGCTGTGATGTAACTAAACCAACAGACTTGTCTCTGATCTCTCCAGTGAAGAAGACCATTGTCCTCTCTTGTTGTTGACACAGTGCTCTCGATAGTCTGACTTTGCATGCGCCTACATTGTTCCTCCTGCACAAAATTTTCTCATAGGGCTACTGTAGTTTCACTTCGCCTTTTGGTTCAGTCTCTGAGCGTACCAGATACCTGTCTTCTGTGTTTATTTTTCCTCAAGTTTCCTCTTGGATGGAGCTCAAGCAATGTCAGTGACCCCCCCCCACACACACTCTGTTGTGTTTGTGTTTTTACCGTCTTTGTGTTTCCTTGTCCTAAGGTTGGCTCTCACCGTGTCAAGCTGTCTCGAGGCTTTGAGGCGAACGCACCAGCTTTCGAGAGGTAATTAAAGAAGCATGCTGCTCCCCACTGGCTGGTCCAGCTCCGCTCCAGCTGGGCTGGCAACATTCCAGGGAGGGAGGGAGGGAGGGAGAGAGAGAGAGAGGGAGATATAGAGAGAGGTGCTCAGATTCACCACAAACCTCTCCGCTGTTCAGGCACGCACTGTAGAGGGTGCTTGCACAGACGCACACCAGTAAACTCCACCCCAAACAAGAATACACATGCAGCCCTGGAGGATCCATGCCCTCCACAACTACCAGTCCACTGTACCCAACCCCTGAGGCTCACTTAATACCACATTCCAGAACTGCTGCATCTCATTGGTTGATGGCCCCGTCACTCACTATATACATTTAAAGCCTCCAGTGAGGTGAAGGGCGTATGAAGGACATGCTTGTTGACTAATGCAGCTTGAGGATCACCCCTCACCCACCACCCCACCCCCATTCGTGTCTGCATCTCACATCCACCCCCATGGGGCTGGATGAATTATGGGAAGATAGGAGGTCCTCCTCTCTTGGCATGGCCACCCCCAGGGAGAGGCCATACACGCTGTGCTGAATGCAGTCTCCAGCTCCCCTCCTCCCCCTGCTAGGGAACAGAGTAGAGATGGACAGCTTTGATTCCGCATGAGTCACCCAGCACTGAAACCCCACTGCGTGCTGAGTCAGTGTTTTGTGCTATAACAGATTTCAAGGCCCTCTGTCTCACTTTCTCCAACTCTGCATGGACTGGGCCTCTCTCTCTCTCACACTCTTTCTGTTTCGCACTCTCTCTCACACACACATACACACACATGCGAACACACATACACACACACGCACGCTATATTTCACTGTCTCTTTCCATTTAACCCCCCCCCACCCACACACCCACACCCACACCCACACACACACACACACACACACACACACACACACACCACCACACCACCATCACCTTTTTCTGTTCCTCCTTTTTCCTCTCTTCCTCAAACTTGTTGCCTCTTATATCGAGCTTGTCCAATTTCTTTCTTTATTTTAAATATCTGACATTATGATGGATTGCCTAGAGCACAGAGGTGAGAGTGATTTTGTACACAGAGATTAAATATGTAGTACATGTAATTTCCACATTGTTTAATCAGGGCTTACAACTTTCAGGCACTGTGCGCGGAATTCAGGCGTGGGCTGGGCCGTTAACGATTTGAAAATAGATCATTATATTATTACGGCTTGGAAATTATCTGATAACCTCTAGCACAGCAATGTTCCTTGCTTTAAGCCTGTTAAATACTTGCTATGGACAGAGAAAAACTATGTTGTAGTGATGAATGATGTGTTCTAACTGTGGTGTTATCAAGATTTAAAAATATGTCGCTTCTCATTAAAGCAGCATGGATGGCCAATTCTCCTGGGGACCTACCCCTCATTACACCATAGCCTTTCATAATATGTATCATGTTGCAAATCTGCAAATATACGACTATGGTCTGTGTGAACTACGCTATTGCAGTTTTCCTGCCCAGCACCCACATAGCTTAATAGCATACACATACAGCGCACCCATAAATGAAGTTCATAGCCTGACTTAGCCATGTAATTGGGCATATCTTCAGATGAGTATTGGTTTGGTATAAATATATTTCCAGAACTTATATCCTGCATTTCCTGTGTTTTGTCCATGGCAGACATTTCACTGGAGTGCGTGGACTCTATGGAAAGCAAGTGATCCTCAACCTCTTGGGGATGAAGGAGGGAGAGCACATGCTGAGCAAAGCCTTCCAGGTGAGGCAAAGGGGGTTCAGTGTGTCATGACTGTGATTAAAAGTGTTAGTCCACAAATTATATATTACCTACCGCTTTCATTCAAATGAACTCATAGGCTGTTTCTAAAATGGCATACTGCATACTGCTCCCATAATGATTTTGACTGTAAAGTGTCAAGTCGTATGTAGTCAGTAGTCCAGCAGTATGCAAACAGCCAAAGTCATGAATCAGTGGTAGGTATAGCCATAGCCATTTATAGTGCCTGCTAATGATGAATGTGTTGTGGTATTGACTGGTACTCTTGCTTGATGTGTTTTGACAGAGCCATCTGAAAGCTTCTGAACATGCATCCACAGTGAGGATGATCAACTTCGACTACCATCAGATGGTCAAGGGAGGCAAAGCAGAGAAGCTGCACAGCGTGCTCAAGCCCCAGGTCAGCAAGTTCCTGGAGGAATGCGGCTTCTTCTACTACTCTGGAGAAACAGGCATCCAGAGGTAAAGACCCTCATTTTCTCTCTCTCTCTCTCTCTCTCTCTCTCTCTCTCTCTTTGTCCTGTTGCTGTCTCCTGCATATACTATGGAGCTCATCTGTGTCCTCCTCCTGCTCTAGATGCCAGACTGGGACCCTTCGCGTCAACTGTCTGGACTGCTTGGACCGAACCAATAGTGTCCAGGCCTTTTTTGCACTAGAGGTTTGTCCTGCTTGTGTTTTTTTTTGCTCATCACCAAATGAATGGATAAAAAAAAAAACATAGCGGCCCATTTACATTTAGGATAACTGTTACATGTGGTAGTTTGTTGTTTTCGGCCTTTTGGCTGTCATTACTGGCTTTTGATTTGGGTTTGACTGGGTTTGTTTCTTGAACGTCATCCTGATTTCTTCCTGTTCATGTTCGTGTCCTCAGATGCTGCCCAAACAGCTGGAGGACATGGGGCTGACGGAGAAGCCGCAGCTGGTGGCTCGCTTCCAGGAGGTCTTTCGCACCATGTGGTCCGTCAACGGAGACTCGGTCAGCAAGATCTACGCCGGTACAGGAGCCCTGGATGGCAAGGCTAAGGTACAGTAAGCAGTGCACCTGGGGTTCTTCCCAAACAACGCACCGCAAGGCCAAGTCTCTCAAGGTGTTGCCTCTTGAAACACTGGCTCCTTCTCTCTCTGGGCGGCTCTTAACGCTGTGTGTGTGCGTGTGTTTTTATTCTCTTCTGCTCCCCTCTGGAATACTCTGTGGCCGCTTGGTAAGTGGATCAGTCAGTTGTGGCCTGCCTTACTCATTGTGATGTCCTTTCAGTCAGTCTGTCGTCTATCTGTTTGACTGTCTTCTTGTTGTGTTTTGAGTTCCACTGTTCCACTGTTCATTGATTCATTGATCTCATACCATGGTCTGAACTTTCAAACAGGCCATATCCAGAGACTTTATTCTCCATGAATAAACAACTGGACTGTTTTTTGTTTTTGTTTTGATTCGTTGCGTTGCGCCTTTTCGCTCAGGGGGGAAAGCTGAAAGACGGCGCCCGCTCGGTCACCAGAACCATCCAGAACAACTTCTTTGACAGCTCCAAGCAGGAGGCCATTGACGTCCTGCGGCTGGGCAGCACCCTGAACAGCGACCTGGCCGACAAGGCCCGCGCCCTGCTCACCACCAGCAGCCTTTATGGTACGCTCAGGCTCACCTTGGATCACAACACAGATGACCCTCTTCATAAAAGACCTCGCATAGTATCCCTTTCACAGACCACAAGTGAATGTGTCAGTTAAAAGTGTCTTTTTATGAAGTTGTGGCCTTTTAATAATAATAAGCTTTATTTGTATAGCACCTTTCATACACAGAATGCAGCTCAATGCAGTGCTTTTTATTCAATGATAATCGTAAGCCACCGTGCTCAAATGCATGTCTCTCTTAGCCTACTCAGTTAAAAGTGTCTTGAGGTTTCTTGTCTGAAGGTGTGGCCTTTTTCTGCTCTCTGATAACCATAAGCCATCATAAGATGAGTGTGTCTCGGCACGGGGCGTGTGAGCTTGAATCCATCATGATGAATGATTTTGTGCTGTGGTGGTGGGATGAAAGGTTTGTTAATCTGGCCCACGCAGCTGTCCTGGCTGTAAGATTAGAGCTGTAACCCAGTGCTAATGCGGTTATCTGTTTAACCGGCTAACCGCACTGCCTCTCTCCCTTTCTCTCTCTTTCTCTCTCTCTCTCTCTCTCCCCAATGCTTACAATGTTAGTCTCTGAGCCCGTATTACAATCAGGTACAGTATGCTGTATGCACTACCCAGTTATGAGTGGAGATGAGGTCAAAATTCCATCCCTAATTTAATATTTCTCCTCCCGATTGCTTGCCCTTCTTGTCTCCTTTGTTGGCATGCTTTGGTGTTGTTGTGTTGTTTTGTCATGTAGTTATTTTTTCCCCCTTCCTTCCCACTTAAAGTTTTATTTATTTTTGTTTATGCCTTTTTTTTTCTGTGTTCTGACACTGCTCTTCTTCTGGTTTGTCCTGAAGCGTCACCAAGAGTTTTACTGGGCATGTGCCAGAACTATCACAAGTACACCCAGCCCAAGCAGATCAGGGTGTGCGTGGGCACCTGGAACGTCAACGGTGGCAAGCAGTTCCGCAGCATCGCATATCGGAACCAGACCCTCAATGACTGGCTCCTGGACGCCCCCATGAAGGCAGGCCACCCAGAATTCCAAGGTGAATTGATAGACCAACACCGTCCTTCCCTCGTATGGCCTAATATCTTTCCGGTTTAAGCCCAGAATAGAGTAGACATGACAATGCCTATAAGAACTTGCCATTTGGGAACATTGGTGCATAGACATGATATGCACTTTCCCGTCACTGTAAATGTCGTCCTGCGGCGGTCAGTCTTGTCCAATATAACATCTCCTTTCTGCCCCACAGATGGCAAAGCTGAGCCTGCAGACATCTTTGCCATTGGCTTTGAGGAGATGGTGGAGCTGAATGCTGGAAACATAGTCAGTGCAAGGTAAGGTCCAAGTTTTCCATCTGTCAAAACAGTGGGGGCAAAACAGTGGATTACCCACAGGGCTTCTGCCCCTAGCTATTTGCCTCCAGAGCTCTTCTCCAGACTATTTTGTGCCACTCGCAGTCTGAGAAGGTATGGATCATTGGCTGTACCAGTTGAAGTAGAATTCATTTGGTGACATATGCTAGTAGAATCGTTTGTATTTTATCTCCTGCTATTTCCTATTCACTACCAGGAACAGCCCAACGTAGATATCACTGATACCTCTTGTAGACATTGCTGAAGCAAATGACTGACACCATGTAGGATTACAGTCAGTGTCCCCAAAGAGCTGACTCCTTGAGTTTCTCTCCAGGAGAGGTCCTTGCGTGCCAATCTTCAATCCCCTAGTGTATTTTTCAATGTAATGCAACTCTCTCTCTTTCTCCTCTCCTCTCCTCTCCTCTCCTCTCCTCCCAGCACCACTAATCAGAAGCTGTGGGCGGCCGAGCTGCAGAAGAACCTCTCCCGCGATTGCAAATATGTGCTGCTGGCGTCCGAGCAGCTCGTTGGAGTGTGTCTGTTTGTGTTCATCCGCCCCCAACACGCCCCGTTCATTCGGTATGCGCCACCGACAGCCCCAACACAATGCCCCCAGTGTCGTTTTACTCGCCCAGTTAATGCTGTGGTCTTAGGGAGACGTCACCAGTAGAGGGTATGGAATGTAAGATGAAGGGTTTGTTTTAAAAAGCGCTACATGTCAGCGCTCTTGCCCATAAGTGTTTCTTCTGACACGGCAAAAAACAGTTCACATTTCCTGTAAGCATTTTTGCTAGTAATGCCTGAATGGGCATGTTTCCCTTGCCCTGTTTTGTGTGATGTGTGATGTGTAAGGTTTCCTGCCATGGTCTATAGGGGTTGGGGTTAAGGATAAGATTACTTTGTAATGCAATACAATGTTTTGTGGCATAGGGATGTTGCTGTGGACACAGTGAAGACCGGCATGGGCGGAGCTACAGGCAACAAAGGGGGCGTGGCCATTCGCTTGCTGTTCCACACCACCAGCATGTGCTTTGTGTGCTCACATTTTGCCGCCGGCCAATCACAGGTCAAGGAGAGGAACGACGACTACAATGAGATTACGCGCAAGCTCACCTTCCCAATGGTAACACTCATGTTATTATTTAGAGTGATGGTGTAACAATAAAAGTGTTTTGCACCCCCCACCCCCCACAAAAATGTGAAACATGTATATAAGTATAGCATATATACTTTTTTGATCCCGTGAGGGAAATTTGGTCTCTGCATTTAACCCAATCGGTGAATTAGTGAAACACAAACAGCACACAGTAAACACACAGTGAGGTGAAGCACACACTAATCCCGGCGCAGTGAGCTGCCTGCTACAACGGCGGCGTTCGAGGAGCAGTGAGGGGTTAGGTGCCTTGCTCAAGGGCACTTCAGCCGCGGCCCACTGGTCGGGGCTCGAACCGGCAACCCTCCGGTTACAAGTCCAGAGTGGGCCACGGCTGCCCATGTGGATGTCACTGTGTGAAAGGCATTGCTCTAATTCCTGTTGCCAAGGACAGTCTAAGTACCATCCGCCCTGCAGCTCTTTGGAGTTATAACTTAGTAACTAGGGCACTGCTCACCAGGCTGCCAATCATACCGTTGCTGTTTCACTGCCCCTCACTACCCTTCACTTCTCTCTACGTGGGAGATGACATCGTGATTAAGTCAATCTCCAGGTTCTAGAAATCTTTCCTTTTACCCACCTATCAGTTAGGATTGTAAGTGTTGTGAGTCAACAAGTGTTCTGCTCAATTCTATATATATATATATATATATATATATATATATATATATATATATATATATATATATATATATATATATATAT
Source organism: Alosa sapidissima (assembly GCF_018492685.1). Lineage (NCBI taxonomy): Eukaryota > Metazoa > Chordata > Actinopteri > Clupeiformes > Clupeidae > Alosa > Alosa sapidissima. Next base: position 34,263,898 of record NC_055961.1, on the reverse strand, counting down.
ATATATATATATATATATATACACACACAGCAGGATTTGTTGATCCATATATGGCAAATAGATAGATTTGTTGATCCATATATGGCAAATAGACATTGAAGGCATATAATAGTGTAGAAAGAAATCCAGAGTTTCCAATGGTGTGTTTTGCATCAACTGGACTTCTGTTCAGGAATATACAGAATGGAACAAAAAAAAACAGACTCACTTCCCACGTGGCAATTACAGATGGTGTTTATAGAAGGGGAAATCCCAAGCTGTCCTTTTAATGACATGCTATATGAATTTGAAGCACTTGCATCTTTACTAAATCTCTCCTATGCTCTGTTTCTGCCTCCTCTCTGTACAGGGTCGTCTGCTGTACTCCCATGACTACGTGTTCTGGTGCGGAGACTTTAACTACCGCATCAGCATGCCCAATGAGGAGGTCAAGGAGCTGATCCGCCAGCAGAACTGGGACTCCCTCATCGCTGGAGACCAGCTGGTGGACCAGAAGAACGCTGGTCTGGTAAAGAATCACTCAATTGGCTTATTAGTCAAATAAATACTTTTCATCTGGTATCAATGAGCAAATTTAGAAGGAATATTTTTTTTAGTAACCTCTTAATGTGCAAATTAACATCTTAATGTGTTTCCCATGCCATGTTTTGTTTAACGTATAATGTTGCTGGTGGAAAGAAATCAAATTAATTGTTATGGTTACATGATTATAGTATTTGGCAGATGCTTTTGTCCAAATCGACTTACAGAATGGTTACATATCCATCTGGCATTAAAGAAGAACTTTGGCAGCAAAGCCTAATAGTAGTAGTGGAATGTGGGATTAGAATTAATGATCTAATGTAAATATACACCCCCAATCCCAGGTTTTCCGCGGCTTCATTGAGGGGAAGTTAGACTTTGCTCCCACCTACAAATACGACTTGTTCTCTGAGGATTATGACACCAGTGAGAAGTGCCGCACGCCGGCCTGGACCGACCGAGTGCTGTGGAAACGCAGGAAGTGGAACTTTGACAAGACCGGTAAGGAGAGGCATGGCGGTCGCAGCAAGACTGAGCCTCACAGCGGGCTGCATTAGCTATCCATGTGGGCGCTTCTGAAATGGAGCTTTGAATATGAAGCTCAGAGCAACATCTGGCACATAGAAAGTCATTCATGGCATTCATTGTGTGTGTGTGTGTGCGTGTGTGTGTATATGTGTATGTGTGTGTGTGTGTGTGTGTGTGTGTGTGCAGCTGAGGAGATGAATATGAATGTGGTGGGCGCTCCTTCATCTGAAGAGGAGGATATGACGCCCTGGAGCCCAGGAACACTCAAGTACTACGGCAGAGCTGAACTCAAGACCTCTGATCACAGGTGCCATAGTCCACTTAACACACACACACACACACACACACACACACACACACACACATCTATATACAAGTTTCTGCTGTATTGTTGCACTGTATTTGCTGAATATCTGCCATCTTTGTTCTCCACTCTTCATCTATTTGTTTGCCTCTGCGTCCTCCTCAGACCCGTGATGGCCATCATAGACGTGGACGTGCTGGAGGTGGACCCGGAGGCGCGTCACCAGGTCTACAAGGACGTGATCGCACTGCAGGGTCCCCCCGACGGCACCATCCTGGTGTCGCTCTGCACCTCTGGACCAGACGACTACTTTGACGACGCGCTGATCGACGAGCTGCTCGACAAGTTTGCCGCCTTCGGCGAGGTCATTCTCATCAGGTAAATGCTAACGAGATGTTAATGTATTCATTCACCGTGCTTATGATTTATATGAGTAAAAGAGCCACATTTATTATCAGTAACTCACATGGAATTGGTAACGTAGCTTTAATTATCGTTCCTGTTTCCTCATGGTTCTGATTAGGTTTGTTGAGGAGAAGATGTGGGTCACGTTCCTGGAGGGCTACTCTGCTCTGGCCGCACTGTCACTCAGTGCGTCTGAGGTAAAGGAACGCATGTTCATTTTTGCTTTTAGTGACGCAATAAACATGTATCCGGTCAGAGCTTGTGTTGCAGTCACCTGTATTGAGGTGCGTTCAAATTTGCAAACATAGGCGAACGTTTGCAAACACTCGCAAACAGTGTTTGAGGAGGTAGTTCTCCACAAACATACAGTGAAGCTGGAAAAAGTGTTTTACCATTACAATGGAATGTTTATATCAAATCGTTCAAATTGAACTGTTCAGAGAAAAGACATATTCGCCACAAACGTTCGCCACTGAATTTGAACGCACCTTTTATCTCCGTATCTGTCTGAAATCACTCGTCTGTGTCTGGCTTCGCTCAGGTGTTGGGGAAGATCATAGATGTGCGTCTGAAGAGCCCGGGCTGGATTAAGAGCCTGGAGGACGAGATGAGTGTGGAGAGAGTCTTTGGCAGCATCCCCACCTCGGCCAGCTCCACGCTGCTAGCAGAGGACTCCTACGTGGGAGAGGACGAATTCGACATGGAGGGTACGAGCCTGTGATCATATCTCGTTGATTAGTAGAATCTCGGTAGAATTACTGGAATCGAGATCAGGGATTCACTGCCGTACTAAAGCGTAGAGATGCACTGTGTCTCCTACGCGTGTACTTTAGTACTATAATTAGTTCCAAGTAGAGTTGCAGTGTGTTCTATTTTGTGGAAGGCCTGTGGCCTGGGTTAACCCCGTCTGGGTTTCACTTCCCCAGGTGACGTGGATGAGGAAGTGGAGGAGATCCTACCGCAGCACCTGCAGCCTGGAGCGGGCGTCGGCCCCGGCTCGTCCCCACTGCCCTCCCCCCGCGGCAGCCCCTGCCACTCGCCCACCCACGGGGAGCCGGCCGCCCCTAGCCGCCCCAGTCGGGCACCACCGCGCTCCACTGGACAAGCACAGGGTAAGAGCCCAGCGTCTAGTTCACAGAAGGGTCACTTCGTTTGGGTCCAGTTTCTTTGTTTTGTTTCTATTTTGTCTATTTTATTCATTTTTATCATTTGTTTTAAGTCATATTTTTGTTTTGATTTTGTGTTGTTCTTGTTTTGTTTTATGCACCTAAAGGAAGTTTAAGCCCCGTGCCTTTCAGGAGAGATCTGTCAGGTAAAGAGTCCAGTGCGTGCGCTCAGCCGCCTGTAGACTGGCCTGTAGCGCTTGTGTAGTAGTGTGCTCAGTCGTGTGCAGTGACTTGTGTGAACCAAAGCAAACATGCTTAATGAAATGGAGTGCCCACTTGACTACTAACCTCAACCTCCCTTGCCAACCTTCCCTGTGTGTGTGTAAGTCTTTGAGGAGCTGTAGTTTTAGAGGCAGGCAAATGTGTATGCCCCAGTGATCACCACGGGAGCAGCATGTGATGTCTGATGACCCTTAACACTCTCCCTTTCTCAGGTTCTCCAGTGGACTCTGCAATGGGCGGACCGTCGTCTCAGGGTTTGGAACCCAAGCGGGCCCCTCCCCCGAGGCCCAACGCGCCTCCGGCTCGTCCGGCACCCCCACAGCGCCCACCACCGCCCTCAGGTAAAACCCCAAGACCCCAACCCCCCCACTAGCTACCTCCACCCTCATATCTCATCTAACCCCTCTCAGAAGCTCATGTCCAAACCGCTCAACTAACTTTTGCTCCCTCTCACTTCATCCACTTCTACAAGGCGGTAGAAGTCCCATACCTGGTAGAAGGGATTCAGCAGGTAATGAATCTGTCTTCAGGCCCCCCACCCCTCCATGGCTTACTGTAGATTGTTAATGTGGACATTGCTGTGCAAGATGAATTCTGCTACCTGCTGCGAAACAGCGCCATCTGCCTGTAGTTGGAAAAATTACCATATGTATGTCAGCATTGCAGTTCACCCTAGTGTTGCTGTTTACCATGCTCTGCTTGGTAAACAGCCCCCCCCCCCCCCCCACTATCTACCTCCACCCTCATATCTCCCCTAACCCCTCTCATGTCCAAACGGCTCATCTAACTTTTGCTCCCTCTCGCTCCCATCCAATTGTTCAAGACGGTAGAAGTCCCATACCTGGTAGAAGGGATTCGGCAGGTAATGAATCTGTCTTCATGGCCCCTCATGGCTTAGAGATTCCTAACTTTACTTCCTACTTCGCCTAAACTTTACAAACTGACAAAAAACAGCATCAACAGTCAGGAAACAATTTATGTGGGTCTACCTTTGCTGTAAATAAATTTCTGCATTTTCCCAACGGCATTTTTTAAAAATTTGCAGGTGTTGCTGCTTCTGTTTATCACAACAAGTTTTGGTTTGGTCTTCCCCTCTCGTCGCTGATTGGCCTGACATTTTTCTTGTCTGAGGGAAACGGTTATGAACTATGGTGTTCCAGACTAGATCTCCCTGACAGCAGATATAGGTGGGCGGGGCCAGGCTAGTTTTAAGCAGCCTAACTGACTGATATTGTCGTTTATGTGGGTTCAATTCTTTCCTGCTGCTCCGTTGTCGAAACTCGAAATCGAAAGCATGACAGAGGAAGAGGAAACCACTAGACTAGATGTTAGTGCCTTTCTAAAGAAAGGTAGCCTACATTCAGAATAAATTAAAAAAAAAACTTAAAAGCAGACATCTGGCAGTCTTTTTCAGTTGATTGTATCAAGTGCTCCCTTTGTCAGACAGAAGGCAAAACTGAATATCCCTCCTGCATGTCCTGTGGAGTGCGGGATTTAGCGGACGGGAGCGGGACCTAATGTTACAGATGCGGATGGGCGCAGGACTGAAAAATCTGTCCCATGCAGACCTCTAGTGCAAGATGAATTCTGCTTTTTGCTGCAAAATCTGCCTGTAGTTGGGAAAATGACCATGTGTTTGTCAGCATTGCTTGTAGCATAGCTTCTGCATAGGTAAACCCCCCCACTATCTACCTCCACCCTCATATCTCCCCTAACCCCTCTCATAAGCTCATGTCCAAACGGCTCAACTAACTTTTGCTCCCTCTCACTTCATCCACTTGTTCAAGACGGTAGAAGTCCCATACCTGGTAGAAGGGATTCAGCAGGTAATAAATCTGTCTTCATGGCCCCTCATGGCTTACTGTAGATTGTTAGTGTGGACATTGCTGGGCAAGATAGAGGTCTGCACTCCCGCTGGAGTCCTGTGGTACCCAGCGATCGCGACGCTAAAGAGTGCGGCGCAGGACACGTTTTGAAAGCACTATGCAGGAGTGGGCGGGATTAGAGAGGTGCGTTTGCGGGTGCGGCAGAAACAGATGATTCACTGCACTCCTGCAAATTAAATATGTGTGTAAAATAACATATAGAAATGATTAAAGTAGTGTATATGATTATAGTTCAGCTGGATGTTCTGTCAGGCAGCATTAAAAAACGGGGTTTAAGATAGCCTGGAAATATTCAGACTCATTCAGTCTGGGAACTTTCGATTGGGAAACGTTTTCAACACTTGCATCGCGACGGGCACTAACTTTGAAATCATTGGTCCAGCCTTACCAATCACATTGATCAGAGATTCCTAACTTTACTTTCTAGTTCGCCTAAACTTTACAAACTGACAAAAAACAGCATCAACAGTCAAAAAACAATTTATGTGGGTCTACCATTGCTGTAAAAAAATTTCTGCATTTTCCCAATGGCATTTTTTGACATTTGCAGGTGTTGCTGCTTCTGTTTATCACAACAAGTTTTGGTTTGGTCTTCCCCTCTCGTCGCTGATTGGCCTGACATTTTTCTTGTCTGAGGGAAACGGTTATGAACTATGGTGTTCCAGACTAGATCTCCCTGACAGCAGATCTAGGTGGGCAGGGCCAGGCTAGGTTTAAGCAGCCTAACTGACGGATATTGTCGTTTACGTGGGTTCAATTCTTTCCTGCTGCTCCGTTGCCGAAACTCGAAATCGAAATCATGACAGAGGAAGAGGACACCACTCGACTACTTCAGATGTTAGTGCCTTTCTAAAGACAGGAAGCCTACATTCACAATTCAGACATCTGGCAGTCTTTTTCAGTTGTGTGTATCAAGTGCTCCCTTTGTCAGACAGAAGGCAAAACTGAATATCCCTCCTGCATGTCCTGTGGAGTGCGGGATTTAGCGGACGGGAGCGGGACCTAATGTTACAGATGCGGATGGGCGCAGGACTGAAAAATCTGTCCCATGCAGACCTCTAGTGCAAGATGAATTCTGATTTCTGCTGCAAAATGGCGCCATCTGCCTGTAGTTGGAAAAAAAGATCATGTGTTTGTCAGCATTGCTTGTAGCATAGCTTCTGCATAGGTAAAACCCCCCCACTATCTACCTCAACCCCTCTCATAAGCTCATGTCCAAACCGCTCAACTAACTTTTGCTCCCTCTCACTTCATCCACTTCTACAAGGCGGTAGAAGTCCCATACCTGGTAGAAGGGATTCAGCAGGTAATAAATCTGTCTTCATGGAAGCCCCCCATGGCTTATTGTAGATTGTTAGTGCGGACAT